>NW_007730780.1:37129-39513 GCF_000696425.1 Galeopterus variegatus | reverse complement strand
TTCAGACACCCATAGTAAGAAATGGGTCCTTAGGTAATCCACACTTCTTTTTGGCTTTGCTATAAATCAGGGGTCCCCACAACTCCCTCTCATGTTTTGTAATTTACTAGAACGTCTCACAGAACTCAGGATGGCACCTTACTTACTATTATCTTATTACTGGTGTATTATAAAGCATACAACTCAGGAGCAGTCAAACCGAAGAGATGCATCAGGCTGTCTCCAGTTATGCCACCCGGGACAGCTACTCATTTTGTTCACCAACCCAGAAGCTGCCTGAACCCCACCCTTAGAGGTATTTAGGGAGGTTTCCTTACATAGGCGTGATTAATGAAATCATTATCCATTGGTGATTGAACTTATCCTACAGCCCCACTCAAGTTTGCAGGCTTCCATTATATCTTGTCAGGTTCCAAAAGCAGGAGTGATCTCAGCAATATATGGCTTCCCCCTTTCAGGCATTTGCTGTAATTAAGCTAAAAGACAGTATCGTCTCTTGCTCTGAGACTCTTTCAAGGTGTTGATGTAATATTGGATTTACCTTATTACATATCTCATGAATTAATTCTCTTACTTTCAGCTACTGTTCTTCTTTTTCTCCATTTATGCCCGAACTTTACCACTTTTGAAAAGGACATTAGGTGTGTCCACTGTGCTGGTCTAGATTGCAGGCAGCAGTATTAGTTTAACAAATGCCACCCCCTCAGTCCACTCCCATTCATACAAGGTAGGTTACATTGGTATAGAACCAGTGGGCTGTTTTTACCACCAGGCAATGTAGCTGCATTAATTGTTAACCTCAGTTTTGCCAGATAGGTTGAATAACCTGTTTCATCATGCCCTTAGGGATTATGACACAAAGGTTTTAAAATATAGTTACAGTTTTTTGCTTTGAAATTATACTTGATTCCAGGACTTGTGGTTGTAGCCTTGGTCCTGTGACCACTGTATCAAGTAGGAAGAAGAAAGGTGAGGTGATCTGAGGGAAAAAGAAAAGTATATCAGCATCTTTCCCTACTTCTNACTGGGTAAGCAAAACCCAGCCCAGAGTGTCTATTCCTGTCAGGACATATTTGTAGCCCCCGAGGGCTACTTGCATCTGTCTAGCTTGCCAGCTGTATTCGGGGCCTTCCCCTCTGGGAATGTGCCATGTAGCCATCTGCAGTGTCTTTCTCGTTCCCGCAGACAGAACATGTCTTATTGGCATTTTGTGCCTCAGATAGTGCAGGACAAACATATCTAGATTCAGCTCATCTCTGCATTGCTGTAGTACCCCCATGTTCATTCATTTCACAGATGCACACGGACACCTTGAGTGAGCACATGGGGATATCTGACTGTTGGCTTCAGTCACATTCTCATCCTTGAAAAGAGGTGTTCTGATGGGCATTGACATGTCCTACTTTAATGCAACCCTCAAATTCTTATAGTGATTTCCATGGGGCTGTGCTCTATAAGGCCATTTCTTTTCCAGGTTTTCATGTTAGACCAGTTTTCCATTGCCCTCTTGCTTGCTTGACCATATGGTTGGGCCACTGGATTCACCCATGAGTTGGTGAAATTGAAATATGGTAACAAGCAGTATGCAGTTTAACTCACCAAGCTGATTTGTTTGTACTTTGTTCAGTCCTAGCGGTGGCCTTCTAAAACAGAATGTTGTTCATGTGCCTTAGAACTGCCCTCTGCAAACCAAGGAGCTCTTTGTCAGTCAGTGAAGAGCTGTTTACGGAGCATTGTTCAAGTGATGGCAGAATCTGGCAGCTCCTCATGCATTTTCAGACTCAGTGCTAGGGGAAAGAGGCTCCCTGTTCCTGGGTTTCTTCTTCTTNCTTCTGCAGATCCACCTGAAAAACAGAGGAATCTATCTAGTGGGGAACTTTCCCTAGTCCCCATAATGTTGGGTGTGAGCATACACTTGTGAAGGTGTGTTAGCCAGCCCTTTATATCTCCCCCCCACCACCATTCTAGACATCCAGTGTTTCAATTGCTCATTTCAATTCTCAATCAGACTATTATTCTGAGGAGCATACCTCTGTACCCATTATTGGACATTATGGGCCTTAGTCTGAAATTGTGTTCCTTGGTCTGAAGAAATGATGGTCTGCCATCCAGATTTGTGCAGTGTCTTCTGTCCTAGTTCTATTATAGCACACTGAGCATTTGCATCAACTACTGGGTAAGCAAAACCCAGCCCAGAGTGTCTATTCCTGTCAGGACATATTTGTAGCCCCCAAGGGCTACTTGCATCTGTCTAGCTTGCCAGCTGTATTCGGGGCCTTCCCCTCTGGGAATGTGCCATGTAGCCATCTGCAGTGTCTTTCTTGTTCCCGCAGACAGAACATGTCTTATTGGCATTTTGTGCCTCAGATAGTGCAGGACAAACA
>NW_007730780.1:13236-35708 GCF_000696425.1 Galeopterus variegatus | reverse complement strand
ACCGGCCATCCCTATATGGGATCCGAACCCGTGGCCTTGGTGTTATTAGCACCGCACTCTCGCGAGTGAGCCACGGGCCGGCCCCCTGAGTATCTTCTTGCATTCCATAGGTAGCATGAGTCATCCCGTATAAACCATTTTCACATTATTTTGGAACTCTTCTGGTTAATGCCATCCCCATTAGACTCTCTCTAAACATTCTGAGGAATTTCCATTAGGTCTTTGTTGTATTTCCTGTATTTCATTTAAGCTCCTTTATTTTGAACCCCATGCTTTAAGTCAGACAGAATGCATCATTTGTAGTGGTTAAGCCTATCCATGCCACCATCATTGGGGTTCCCATTGGGCTCTATTAATGGGATGGCATGACTGGGGTCAGGAGTACCCTGGGTGTCTACTTGATGGAGGCACTTAGCCTCATCATCAGCTTTGTCTGGAGCTAACCTTTCATCTGCCATCAGGAGGATATTAAGGAGAACCTGAAGGTCTACCCAGGTAGGGCAGTGGGTATCAAAAATAGTCATAAACAATTCTGTCATCTCTTGGGGGTCATCTCTATACACAGGATTTGATCTCTTCCAATTCAACAAATTAGAGGTGGAGAAAGGACTATATGTCCAATAGTAGCCAACCAGCTGTCCTTGGGCATTAACACCTCCAACCAGGTATTGCCTAATGGAAATTTCCCTGCCCCATAGAGGGAAACATCTGAACTGAAATGGGTGCCCTTTTGTGTCTTAAGAGGGGGAAACCATTCCATAGCCTGAATCATGTTGGGGTGGGGCAGTAACACCAGCAAGGTTCTAAGTCATCTGGAAAGTTTTGGGGAGGAGGTGGTGAAGGCAAAGCTGCTGTGGGAAAAGACCCTGTGGCTTGTGCTGCGTTCTGATAACCCTGTAGGTCTGGAGGGTTTAATGTTGCTAGCAAGTTGTGCTCCTCATCCTCCTCTTTTGCACAACAGCTATCTGGGAGGGGCTCAATAGCTCCTTCTTTTCCCTTTCTCTGATAGGCCTTGAGCCTGCCTGTGAGAAGTCTTAATTTTGTAACAACATAAAAGCTCGTATATAAGGAATTCAATCTCATTTCTCTGACCTCTGACAAAACAACTGCAATTGGAGGATAGTATAGTAATTAAAGGAACCATTTAAAGGCCAGCATTCTTCTGAATCTAAAATATATATGGGCCAAGTAATATTACAGTAAAAAGTCATTTTCTTTTTTTGCCATCGGATTATAACTATAACTGGATCATTTAGCTAAGATTCTTCCCAAGGGACTTTTAGCTTNTCTGAATCTAAAATATATATGGGCCAAGTAATATTACAGTAAAAAGTCATTTTCTTTTTTTTGCCATCGGATTATAACTATAACTGGATCATTTAGCTAAGATTCTTCCCAAGGGACTTTTAGCCATTCTGAATCTAAAATATATATGGGCCAAGTAATATTACAGTAAAAAGTCATTTTCTTTTTTTGCCATCGGATTATAACTATAACTGGATCATTTAGCTAAGATTCTTCCCAAGGGACTTTTAGCTTGGATTGAAGGTACCCCCACCCATATCTTCTGAGGTGGAAGCAGCACCATACCCTAGAATGAGGATAAAGAATTTGCCTCCAGCTTCATAGTGGAGAATTGTGATGATTAGTAGGGACACACACTTTACAGGATTTTACCCAGATATAATTATCCTGATGGTCTGAAATATCACCCACAGAGTGAGGGGATTCAGGGGTCTCTTCCCAAAGGGTCAGCAGTAGCTATACACTGAATACACAAATGCTGGTGTAATGTTTTCTGAGTTTGGATATTTCCCATGTGCCAATTATTCATTTCTTGAAAATGCTAGTCCCACCAGCACTGGGTCATGGCTCTGCACCCTACAATTGCACTTCCTTCAATAAACAGAACTCCCAAAAGAAATGTGGAAGCGCTCGGGGCTGGCCCACACTGTTGTAACCAATGTAATTAAGAGCCCAGTGAGTGCCCTGAGGAGTTGAAATCTAGGTCTGGTATTGTAACCAGGACCCTCATCCACACAAGGGTGGTTTCATTCGTTTGCCTCAAAGAGGTCAAGGAGCCACAGTGACTCTGTCAGTGACTGAGAGCCAATAGATCCCCCTATTGAAGGGAAAAGAAAGGGCACTGATGGGCTAGTCCTCTGGCACTTAACTAAAACAGCAAAATTCTCCCAAGATGTTCCTGCCAACTCAGGTGGACAAGGTTTATCAGTCTTAGTACAGTGAACCAGCTGCCGTATAACAGGACAAGTAGAAAAACCCTGAGTTCTTCTCTCCCAATAGGTCACGACACAGAATTTGGTTAGCTGGAGCAACAAGAAGAAACAGGCACCTAGCAAACAGACTCCCCGTCCCTGGGAACCAGATTACAGTCCTTGAGTCCCTTCCTCCCCAGCCAATCAGTACTGTAGATGACCCAACCAAGTCCAGAGAACCCAAAAAGGGTTCAGATGGTGGGGCAGAGTGCTCTCAGCGTGCACTCTGATGCAACTTACTGGTCAGAAAGGCTTGTCAGCCTGTCCAGATGGCTTTGTTTCCTTCACCAACTAAAAGCAAAAAAGGCAGCTGGGACTTTGCTTGGGAGAACAGGGAGTGTCCCCAGGGGAAAAAACCCACTGTCAGCCACTGGGAAAGTCCCTAAGATCACATTCGCAGGGTTAGCTAGCCACGAGCAACCAGCGCATCCGAGCTGCCACAGCCTGTCAGCAGCAGCTGAGGTGAGAAGGCTGCCTGGATTGTGTCCACTGGCTGGCTTGCCAGATTTGTTACCTAGACCCCAAAGGTCCATTTGCTTTCCACTCAGTAGCCAATAATTAAGAGACAAGAGTTGGTGTAAGGAAAGATAGCCTTTAATCAGGAAGCAAGAAGCCTGGGGAAATGGTGGACTTATGTCTCAAAGACCATCTCCTCCTCTCTCAGGTTTGCCAAAGGGTTTTATAGGAATGTGTGGTGGGAAGCAGATTCATGATGACCAAGTGGGGACATGCAGGCAAGCATGAGTGTTGCAGATAATCATCAAGGAACTTCCCAGGTGGGAATTGACCAGCGTCATTGTTCTCCATGGGTTCAGTTCCTGTTAATCTCAAAAAAGATCAAGTTAGTAAGCTAGTAAAGAATGGCCATCTGGATTAATAATTTTTCTCTAATTATTTTGTGTACAATGTGAGCAGCAGTCATTGTGTTTTGGCAATCATACGAACAAGACTCAACTGTGTTCTAGCAACCAGCTGCAAGCTATGTGGTTTTGCTTACAGAAAAAGACAAGCTTTTAAATTCAGAGGTTTAATAAAAATGGAGTCACTTCTGTTCAAGCTGTTACATGGGTGCTATTCTTGGTTTTTACAGTTGTGAATTATCTCCAAATCATGGTCATTTTAACCTCTGTTTATCACTTCTCAGTGGCATTATTAAATAATAGTGATGATGAATCACCCTTCTCCATTGTTTCCCCATTAATTGTTTTTACTTGATTTTGGAGTAATATATATATATTTTATTATATTAAGAAAATTGACAGAATTTTCATTTATTGAATTTTTATTACAAATGGAATGGTATATTTTAATGTTGGTTTTATTTTTGTTATTACAAACTAATTTTTAGAAAGTTGTATTAAAACTTTTTTGATAAGTTTTAATTTATTTATAGCAGAATTAAGAGGAAGCTATAGAGATTTCCCTTATACCCCATCTCCCCAACACACATGCATAGCCTCCCCAATTGTCAACAGTCCCCACCAGTGTGGTACATTATTTACAATTGAGGAACCAACATTGACACTTCGTAATCACCCCATAAGTTCATATTTTACATAAGGATTCACTCTTGGTGTCTAGGCAAATGTAAATGACATATATCTAGCATCATATCACCACATTCCAGTATTTTCACTGCCTAAAAATCCTGTGTGCTTTGCCTATTCTTCCCCTCCCACTCCCAACCCTGGAAGCTACTGATCTTTTTATTGTCTCCATAGTTTTGTTGGTTCAAGAGTATCGTACAGCCATTCTTTAGACTGCTTCTTTCACTTAGTAATATGAATGTAAGGTCTCTCTGTGTCTTTTCATTGCTCATTTTCTTTTAGCACTGAATATTATTCCATTGCCTGGAGGTACTATAGTTTATTTATCCATTCACCTACTGAAGGACATCTCCATTGTTTCCAAATTTGGGCAGTTTTAAATGAAGCTGCTATAAATACCTTTGTGAGTTTTCATACAGTCAATAGTATTTTAACTCCTTTGGGCAAATACCAAGGAGTGTGATTGCTGAATCATATGGTAAGTAAGAATGTGTTTAGTTTTGTAAGAATCCACTGACTGTCTTCCAAAGTGACTATACCATTTTGCATTTCTACTAGCAATGAATGAGAGTTCCTATTGCTCCATATCCTCACCAGAATTTGTTATTTTCAGTGTTCCAGATTTTGGCCATACTACTAAGCGTGTAGTCATAGTTCATTGTTTTAATATGCATTTCCCTGATAATTATGATATAGTGTATCTTTTTATATACTCCATATCCTCACCAGAATTTGTTATTTTCAGTGTTCCAGATTTTGGCCATACTACTAAGCATGTAGTCATAGTTCATTGTTTTAATATGCATTTCCCTGATAATTATGATATAGTGTATCTTTTTATATATTTATTTGCTGTCTGTGTATCTTCTTTTGTTAGGTATGTGTTAAGGTCTTCAGCTCATTTTTTAAATTGCATGACATTTGTTTCTTATTGTTGAATTTTAAGAATACTTTTGTAGATTTTGGATAATGGTCCTTTATCAGATAGGTCTTTTGGTTATGTTTTTTCCCAGTCAATGGTTTGTGTTATTATTTTGACATTGTCTTTTACAGAACAGAAGTTTTTAATTTTAATGAAGTTCAGCTTATCAATCATGTCTTTTGTGGATCTTGACTTTTATGTTGTATCTAAAAAGTCATCACCATACCCAAGGTCATTTTGTTTTTTTTTCAAGTTACCTTCTAGGAGATTTATAGTTTTGGGCTTTTGCCTTTAGGTCTTTGATTCATTTTCAGTTAATTTTTATGAAGGGAGCGAGATTTGTGTATAGTTTTTTTTTTCTCTTTTCTCAAAGATGAGTTGACTGTATCTACGAGGGTCTTTCCTGGGCTCTCTATTCCCTTCCATTAACCTGTTGGTATACTCTTTTGCCAGTAAATACTGTCTTATTCTGCTTATGATGCTACAACAAAATACCCAACACCAGGTAATTTATAAAGAATAGTAGTTTATTATCTGACAGTTCTGGAGGCTGGGAAGTTCAAGATCAAAGTGCCCATATTTGGTGTCTCCTGTGGTCCTTCTTCTATTCTCACATAGTGGAGGGCAGAAGAGCAAGCTCACCAACTGCTGCCTGAAGCCTCTTTGATAAGGGCTTTAATCCTATTAGCAAGGGAGGAGCCTTCATGGCCTAATCAACTTTTGGAGGCCCCACCACTTAATACTGTCATGTCGGCAGTCCTGAATTTTGGATTGGACGCATACCATAGTATACACAGTCTTGATTGCTGTGGCTTTATAGTAAGTCTTAAAGTTCAGTAGTGTCAGTCCTTTGACTTTTGTTGTTCTCTTCCAATATTATGTTGGCTATTCTGGGTCTTTTTTGCCTTTCCATATGGACTTTACAGTCTAATTTAGTTTGTTGATATGAGCTGGGATTTTGATTGGGATTACATTGAATCTGTAGATCAAGTGGGGAAAAGTGACATATTGACAGTGTCACATTTTTTAAATCCGTGAGTATGGAATATCTGTTTATTTAGTTTTCTTTGATTCTGTTCATCAGAGTTTTTAGTTTTCTTCATATAGGTCTTGTACATATTTTGTTAGATTTATACCTAAGGCTTTGATTTTTAGGGGTGCTAATGTAATTGGTATTTTTTTCTTTTCAGGTGAGGTAAGTCTCTTGAAGGCAGCATATTGTTGGGTCCATCTTTTTAATCCAATCAGTCAGTCCGTGTCTTTTGAGTGGGGAATTCAATCCTTTTACATTAAGAGTTTTTATTGAAAGGTGTTGATTTACTCTTGGCGTTTTATTGATTTTTGTTTGGATGTTTTAAATATCTTTTGTTGCTTTTTTTCTGATTTACTGTTTGTTTTCTGTATTTGTTGGTTTCTTGGGATGGTAGATAAACTTTTTTTTCTCTTTATTGTTAGCATTTTTATTTTACTGCTGGGTTTTGTTCTTTCTTGAGTATTCATGGTGGTGGCGGTTGTTTTTCAGGTACCAGACCCAGTACTCCCTTGAGAATTTCTCGTAAGGCTGGTTGTGTGGTAGTGAACTTCTGCAGTTTTGTTTGTATGGGAAATATACTACTTGACCTTCATTTTGGAAGAATAGCCTTGCTGGGTAAAGTATTCTTGGCTGGCAATTTTTGTCTTTTAGTATGTTGCATATATCATCCTATTCTCTTCTGGTGTGTAGGGTTTCCGATGAAAAGTCTGATATTAGTCCGATAGGGGCTCCCGTATAGGTGACTTGGTGCTTCTCTCTTGTAGCTTTTAAGATTCTTTCTTTATCTTTGAGTTTTGCCAGTTTGACTATATAACATGTCTTGGAGAAGACCTTTTTGGGTTGAATGTGTTTGGGGATCTTCGAGCCTCCTGAATCTGAAGATCTGTATCTCTCCCTATACCTGGGAAGTTTTCTGCTGTTATTTCATTGAATGTGTTTTCAATGCCATTTCCTTTTTCCTCCCCTTCTGGAATACCCATGATTTGGATATTTGAGTGCTTAAGGTTGTCTGCTACCTCTCTCTGATTTTCTTCAATTTTTAAAATTCTTTTCTCTTTTTTTTTGTCTTGCCTGTGTGATTTCAAATAGGTGATCTTCAAGGTCAGAGATTCTCTCTTCTGCTTGTTCTAGCCTGCTGGTTAAACTCTCTGTTGTGTTTTTTATTTCATTGAATGAATTCTTCAGCTCTGCAAGCTCTGCTACATTTCTTTTTCAGGGCATTGATTTCTTTGTACATTTCCTCTTTCAGATCCTGTATATGTTTTTTCATTTTGTTGTGTTGTCTAACTGAGTCTTCTTGTACCTCATTTAGTTTCCTTAGAATTGTTACTCAAAATTCCCTGTCAGTCATTTCACGGACTTCCTGTTATATAGGATCTAGAACTTGAGAGTTGTTACATTCCTTTGATGGTGGTGTACTTTCTTGGTTTTTCATATTTCTAGTATCTCTCTGCTGGTGTTTAGTCATTGTGGCAGCGGCTTTCATGGTCCACTTGTTCCACTCTGGTGTCTGCAGCAGTGGCAGGGAGTTTTGCTGATGGTCAGCTGCCTGTTGCTGCTTGGGCCTTTTGGGGGTGGGGTTTCACCTAGCCTGGATCCTGTGGGGGCTGCCGGATCAGAGCTGCTCTGCTTTTTTATTTTGAAATTCATTTGGTTATTGGTGGTATATAGGAAGGTGATTAACTTTTGTATATTACTCTTGTGCTTTGAGTCAGATGTGTCCCTCAAATGTTCATGTGTTAGAAATTTAATCTCTATGTAACAGTATTAAGAGGGTGGGAAATCCAATTATGTTTTTCAAATGTAGGGCCTTTGAGAGGTGATTGGGTCTTGAGGACTGTGACCTCATGGGCATGGTTTTGATGGCTTTATAGGGAGGGCAAATAAGAAGGTTAGTTCCCTTGCTCAGGCCATTTTTGCCATATGACACCCTGCATCACTATAGAGTCACCACCAAGAAGAAGGCCCTTACCAGAGATATGCCCCCTGCACTGTGGACTTCCGAGCCTCCAAAACTATAAGAAATAAATTCTGTTTCTTTATAAATTACTCAGTTTTAGGTCTTATCTTATAAGCAACGTGAAACAGGCTAATACACCTTATACTATGCAATCTTGCTATAATCACTTAAAAGTTCCAGGAATTTTTTTGTCAGTTCTTTTGGATTTTCAACATAGAGGATCGTATCATCTGTGGACAAAGATGTTTTGTCTCTTCCTTCTTAGTCTGTATATCTTTTATTTTCTTGTCTTAATGTATTAGATAGTACTACCAGTACGATGTTGAAAAGGAGTGGGAATGGGGCTGGCCATCTTGTCTTAATGTATTAGATAGTACTACCAGTACGATGTTGAAAAGGAGTGGGAATGGGGCCGGCCAGGTGGCGCACTGCTACAGTGCACTACTTGGGAGCGCGGTGGCGCTCCCGCTGAGGGTTCGGATCCCACATACAGACCGGTTCCTGCTCACTGGCTGAGCGAGGTGCGGGCGGCACCGAGGTTTGCGATCCTGTTGCCAGTCCCGGTCCGGTACGGGCGCGACACTGAGGGTTGCGATCCGTTGCCGGACACGAAAAAAGACGAAAAAAAAGAAAAGGAGTGGGAAAAGGGGATAACCTGACTTTGCACCTGATCTTAGTGGGAAAGCTTTGAGTTTCTTACCATTAAAAATCATGTTAGCTGTAGTTTTCTGTAGATAATCTTTATCAAGTTGAGGAAATTCCCTCTATTATGTTTTTACTGAGAATTTTATCATGAATGGGAACTGCATTTTGTCAAATGTTTTTTTCTGCATTTATTGATAAAATCAGGTGATTTTTCTTTCAAGTCTTTCACATGGAGGGGTAAACATCTTTGGTTTTTCATGAAATGCAGCCTCATAATACAAAAGATAACTATGTTCTTTTTCTTTATTACCCCAGTCTACATTGAACTTGTGCCTAAATTAGTTAATCTAACACATTATTTCAGGTGTGTATTTATACTTAAGGCTTCATACCAGATCATAATCTCCTTGGAGGAGCAAAATTTTATTCATACTTTGGTCCTTAGCAACAAGGATGTTTCTAGATCTATAAGGTAAACTTTGTAATAATATTATTAGTAATATTAATAAATTATTACAATGGCAGTTTATTTCTACTGTGATTTTTTTTCTTTCTTCCACCATATGCAAGCCACATTTTATATAAGATACATATAAGATAGGCAAATACACAGAAAAACAAATTTCTAGATTCCTGTTCTTGTGACCCAGGGCTGGTGACTTGAATTGAGGAGAAATGTGCTGTTACAGGAGTTGGTGTCGTTTGAGGACGTGGCTGTGGACTTTACCTGGGACGAGTGGCAGGACCTGGATGATGCTCAGAGGACCATGTACAGGGATGTGATGCTGGAGACTTATAGCTGCCTGGTGTCCTTGGGTGAGTGAAATTTCCTGTTAATGCCTAGGAACATCACTTTATTTTTGGTGATAAACATAGGAATGATTTATAAGGTTTAATGCTATTTAAGTATAAGATTCTAGTCCATGAAGAGTGTATCACCCTTCTCTATAAAAGGTTCAAATTGGCCCCTTCATTGCCCAGCTCCTGAAACCAAGCTGTTGTCATTCTTCAAATGACCTGACTTAGGAGTTTGGCAGAGTCCTACATTATTTCCCATTAACAGGGTACTGCCTTACCAAACCTGAGGTGATTTTCAAGTTGGAGCAAGGAACAGAGCCATGGGCGTTAGAAGAACTCCCAAACCAGAGCCTACCAGGTCAGTCAGCACATACTGGGCAGGGAGGCTGGGAAAGTGACTATGAAATCTGTATTTGAGAGTGGACATCACTGTTGGAGATACATATTTGGAAATTTGTGGTGTAAAGGTGGCGTTTATGCCATACTTATAGAAGAGGTTACCTGGGGAGTTGATAAGCAAATGATCAAAGAGGTCCAGGAGTAAGCCTTGGGTACTATGAAATCAGGAATCATGAAGCTGAGAAGGACCCAGCATAGGAACTGGAAAGAGATAGTCCTGGATTTAAGAGGACAACCTAGATATTCTGAGTCCTAAGGCCAGGTGAACCAAGGGTTTCATGTTGAAGGATTCATATTTCTGTTAGGGAATGGAGTTTCAAGTTAGTATTTTCTCCTACTCTTTGTGGAAATTATTCTAAAACAATAAAGAGAATGTGAAATGCACAAGAGACTCCATTTTCTATGAAGCTGGGAGGTAGCTGAAACTCCACTGCACAAAACAGAAGCCTTGAGCAGTAGTGAATTGTCAAGCAGGAATGTATGCATCAGGAATGGGAGTGGGGGAGGGAATGCAAGCTGATCTCAGAAGGAACTAGAAAACCATTTTTCAAAGATGGTGAGCACAGCCTAGATTGCAAAAGCAAATCCTTTAGACCAGAAGGGAGGGGGTGCTCTGGGTGGGGGACTTTCTTGTACCTGTTATGCTTCTGAGAAGCAGTGGAAATCATGTTAATGAGGAATTTGGAGAAAATTGTTTTCATCTACTGTGGCGAAAAGGAGAATTACTTTTTTTTATTTGAAAAATTCCCAGGTACCTATAGCCATGCCCCAGGGAAAAATAAAAACTAAACTTACCTAGGTACAAAATCCTGATCCTAAGCCATGTTTCTGCTTAAGTGACAGAAAAATGGCTGGCTATTGCCCCTGCAAGTAGCTGATCCAGGCATACCTTGCCATCTTCAAAGCAGAATAATGAGACAGATACTAGCACGATGCACCACCGTTGTTAGAATTAGATGGAGAAAAAGAATAGAGAATACAAATGGCAGGTGATAAGCACTTAGTTGAAAACTACAACTAGGCAGTAGGTGAGTATTTTTGCCACATATTTCTTCATAAATTTTAAAAAAAATTAAAGAAGCAACGAAAAGCGTGATTTAATACTTAAAAAGCTGTTAATGTAATTTGTTACCTTAAGTCAGTAGGAAGAAAAAAACATACTTATAAAACCAATATCCCTATTGATGTTTATAAACTTTTATGCCACTAGGATAGGAAGAAACTTCTTTACATGAGCATTCTGTAAGAAATGCTCATGTGTGGTTCATGGATATGATTATTTCTCTTTTCAGATGTCCGGATAGTCAATAACCTCATGGAGAGGAGCCAAGAAAGTCATGGTAGACATTTGCGGCAAGTTGCAATCACCAACAGTGACACCTCAATTGAGGAAAGAGTTAGATTAGGAAAAACATTTAATGTGAGCTTAAAGCATATTTCAAATTTGATTGTACATAATGGGAAGTTTTCAGAAATGAGGCCTGTGGAGTTTAATGTATGTCAGCATGCTCTTTTCCCTAGAGAGCCTGATGAGATGCATACTGGAGAGAAGCCTGATGTTAGTAATGTAACTGGTAAGTCCCTGAGGTGTTGTGAGCATCTTAGTGAGCATCACAGGAATCAGTCTGGGCAGAAGCATTTTGAATATAGTGGACAAAGGAATACCACCAACACAAAGGCCATGTTATTGACATGTAAGAGGATTCAAATGGGAGAGACCTTCTGTAAATATAATGAATGTGAGAAAGCCTGTGATAAGCCAGCTCTCATTGCCCAAGGGATAACTCAGGTAGGGAGGATAACATTTGAATGTAATGTATGTGGGAAAACTTTCTCGAAAAAGTCTAACCTCACTAACCATCAGAAAATACACACAGGAGAGAAACCCTATAAATGTAGTGAATGTGAGAAATCCTTCTTCATGAAATCAGTCCTTGCTGTACATCAGAGAACACATACAGGAGAGAAGCCCTATGCATGTAATGAATGTGGGAAATCCTACTGTCAGAAGTCAGGCCTTACTATGCATCAGAGAATCCACAGAGGGGAAAAACCCTATAAATGTTCTGAATGTGGAAAAACCTTCTGTCAAAAGTCAGCTCTTATTATACATCACAGAATTCACACAGGAGAGAAACCCTATGAATGTAATCAGTGTGGGAAAACATTCTGCCAAAAGTCAACACTTATTGTACATCACAGAATTCACACAGGAGAGAAACCCTATGAGTGTAATGAATGTGGAAAACTGTTCTGCCTTAAGTCAGACCTCACTATACATCAGAGAACTCACACAGGGGAAAAACCCTATGAATGTAATGAATGTGGGAAAACGTTTCGCCAGAAGTCAAACCTCAGGATGCATCAGGGTACTCACACAGGTGAGAAGCCCTACAAATGTAATGAATGTGGGAAAGCCTTCTTCCAGAAGTCATACCTTGCTAGGCATGAGAGAATTCACACTGGGGAGAAACCCTATGAATGTAATGAATGTGGAAAAACTTTTTGTGTGAAGTCAAATCTCAGCTCACACCAGAAAACTCACACAGGTGAGAAGCCATATGAATGTAAAGAATGTAGGAAAACTTTCTACCACAAGTCAGACCTCATTGTACATCACAGAACTCACACAGGGGAGAAACCTTATGAATGCAGTGAATGTGGAAAAATGTTTTGTCTGAAGTCACTCCTCACTAAACATCAGAGAACTCATACAGGGGAAAAACCTTATGAATGTAATAAATGTGGAAAAACCTTTCGTCAAAAGTCACACCTCAGCAGACATCAGAGAACTTACACAGGGGAGAAAGCCTATGAATGTAATGAATGCGAGAAAACATTTTGTCTGAAGTCAGTCCTCACTAAACATCAGAGAACTCACACACGGGGAAATCCTTCTGAATGTAATAAATGTTTGAAAACCTTTTCTCAGAAATCACACCTCAGCAGGCATCAGAGAACTCACGCAGGCAAAAACTCCTGTGTAACAGAAACTGGCTGTGTGTTCTCCAAAAATCATTCTCTTTTCTCTGGGACACATACTTAGCCTGCATTTATCTGCCTCCCATTATTTTGTGCAGTACCATATAACTGAGCTCTGTTCAGTAGAGTATGGACACAGGTGATGAGCATTACTTTCATGCCTGGAAACAGGAAAATGCCCACATAGTCTTCTCTGATTTCTCATCCCCTCTGGGACTGAAGTGCAGATGACCCCCATGGTGGCCTTGGGAGCTGTATTATTTCTATTTCTATTGCTTATAACAAAATACCTGGAACTGGGTAATTTATAAAGAAAATGAAATTTGCTTACAGTTCAGAGGCCAAGAAGTCTAAAGTCCAGAAAACATCTGGTAAGGGTCTTCTTTGGTTACTTTACAGCAATGCAGAAGTCTCACATTGCAGAAAATGGTGGAGCAGAGAGACTCACATGCTATCCTTTTAAAGCTGTCAGAACCATGCTCCTGACCACCATAATTAATCCACTCACTATAGCATGGTCCTACAATCTAATCACCTCTTCAAGGCCCCACCTTTCAATTACCATAATGGGTTTTACCACCCTCAACAGTTGTAGTGAGGGTTAAACTTCAGTGAGGTTGTGGGGTGGGGCATCTGGTCTACAGCAGGAACCATAGGTGGGAGAAGGACGACCACTGTGATTTAAGACAGAAGGAATTGATTAAAGAAACTAGAGATCTTCTCACATTTATCCCAACCCCGTTCAATTGTACTTTACATGAATGAGAAATAAATACTTTGCTGAGTCACTGTATGTGTGATCTTTTTGCATTACAACACAACCAGCCCATTCTTGCCAACCCACTATATGCACTTTCTGAGAGAAGTTACCAGTTGTTGTTTATCAGAAAATTTACACAGGAGAGAAACCTGTTGTCACCTTTTACCCCTAGTCAGTTTATGGAAAAATCAAAGAAATCAAAGGGAGAAATAACACAACAAATTGGGAATGCT
Source organism: Galeopterus variegatus (assembly GCF_000696425.1). Taxonomy (NCBI): domain Eukaryota; kingdom Metazoa; phylum Chordata; class Mammalia; order Dermoptera; family Cynocephalidae; genus Galeopterus; species Galeopterus variegatus. The sequence continues at coordinate 22,153 of NW_007730780.1, read as the reverse complement.
TTATCAGGCTGGTACATCTCATTGAACATTGAGAATTAGGTAAATCTTCATAAATATCTTTAGTGTGTCACAACTTTCAACAAAAATTTCAACTTTCTTATATATATCAGAGTATTAGTGATGAAGAAAAACTATGTAATATGTATGTAAATTTTCAAATAGAAATGTCAAATATAGTATCAAAATTAAAAAAAAATATTTGACTAATAGACCAACTGTTACATATGAGTGGTGATATTGCCTGCGAAGGAACGTTTGACTGTGTCTGGAGACAGTTTTAGTTGTCATTACTGGAGGCTGGTAGGAGCTACTGGCATCTAGTGGGTAGAAGCCAGGGATGCTGCTGAACAGCTGACAGAGCACAGAACAGCCCTCTCAAGTGTACAGCATTTATGCAGATGAGTGTTCTATGTTAACAGATTTTATTTAGTGGAGAACTGCATAACTGTGGATAGGGAATATGTACACTTAGCCTAATAAATATTGTGGCTTACATTAGGATTTTCCACATTAAATGTCATTCTAGCCTCTTTATATCTTGTTAAATATATTAAGTCTAAAGTGTTTTACTATATACATTTTTCCTACTCTCCTATTGGATGTAAATTTGCATGACCATTATAACAAAACTTGAGTAATGAAGATAATTTTTTCTAACGTTTGAAGCTAACACAGAGCCAGCCAGTGGGTCTAATAGAAACATTAAATAGAAATGCACAAATTAGTCACATAATTGTTAACAGCTTAAATCTGCATTAACTTAAACAGCTGTGAATCATACTACCCATTTTATTCTACTCAGTGAAAAGCAGTCTCTGGAAGGAAAATTATTTCCTTTATTCCTATTCCTCATATGGGGCAGCACCATAGGTATGAGTATGTACCAAGTGCTCTGTAACCGAGGAATATCTACATTTTTATTTCCTTTGGTGGAGTGTTATGTGTGTGCCTTGCCACTAATAGGGGCAATACAGTCAATTCCAGCTCCAATTGTGTATGACTTTAGAAGGTAGAAACCTCTCTTAGATTCTGTTTCCTTATATTCAAAAAGGGAGTAGTGAATAGAATCTGCCTCAAAGGATCATTGTGAGCAGTAAATTATATAAGTAAAGTGCTTTCAATATTACCTGGCACCTGGTATACAGTATAATATCTAGCTATGATGGTGATGCTGATTATTGTAATTCCCATTATTCTGTTATAAATTGGTAGGAGGCTCTAAAAACTGGCTACACAAGAGACATCTTCAGCTTTTTGACAAAGTCTAGATTTTATTTCACTCAATACCCACTTGTACACAGGGATTTATTTTGAGTTTTTTATGAGTGGCTGAGACTAATCTTTCTTTTAGAGGTCATTTTGGGCTGAGTGTGTGACCCAGCTCTGTCCAGTGACATATTAGGGGGATTCTGTGGCATGACTGGGAAAATTCCCTAAAAGGAAGAGAGACATGGAAAAGATGGGTCTTCTGCAGTAGGTTATTGCTCTTGGTGGTCATGGCCCTTGTTTGCGTATTGCTGTCATAGGTATGGAGCCTGAGAATGACAAGTCGGAACACTGTAGAACCATTGTGAATAATATAAAGGGCCACCAAAATACCCAATCCAGGAACTGCTGTTTGGGAACATTTATGTAGAGCATTTTGTTTCTATTGTATAATAACCACCAACTTATCAGCTCAAAACAACACACATTTAGTATCTCAGGGTTTCTGTGGGTCAGGAGTCTGGGCACAGCTTAGCTGGGTCCTCTGCTCACAATCCCATAATTCTGCAATCAAGGTGTCTGCTTTTAAGCTCATTCAGGTTTTGGCAGAGTTTGTTTCCTTGAGGATATATGAATGAGGGATCTGTTTCTCACTGGCTTTCAACTGGAGGCTGCCCACAGTTTCCTGTCCCATGGCCCTCTGGATAGGCAGGGCACTTAGAGCTGCTGCTTCAAGGCTGGTGGACAAGGGTTTTACTCCAGTTAGGATAGTTGTAAATGACAATGTAATCATGGGAGTGACCTCCCTGCATGCATGTATGTGTGTGTGTATATATAGAGCTGCTGCTTCAAGGCTGGTGGACAAGGGTTTTACTCCAGTTAGGATAGTCGTAAATGACAATGTAATCATGGGAGTGACCTCCCTGCATGCATGTATGTGTGTGTGTATATATATATATTTGCATATTGTGTTAGAGCCAAGTCACAGGTCCCATCTACACTTCAGAGCAGAGGATTATATGAGAGTGTGACTCACTAAAGACTACCTTAGGGTGTGTAAACTCTTGGGCACTGAAGTTGTAGGTTTCTGTTCCTTAAAGCAGAGAAAGCATCTTAATGGTCTGAGATTAGTTTTACAACAGCTATTCACTTCAGATTATAGTGTATTATACTGTGATTATAGTATAGAATTACTATTTATCAGAATTTGCTTCAAGGATGGCTATTATTACATGCTGGATAACTCTAAGCACTAGAAATAAAGTTTTCTATTGTTTGAAGGAAATGTGTTTGTATATTGATTGATAAGCTGTTATATGAATAGAACATTCTTCTTGGAACCTAGTGTGATATCAGGTCTTTCTACCCTTTTAAACTGTTGAAAGTGAATATCGTTGAAATTGAATTGTTCATTGATGCCCTTCCCTGGTGTTGCTTGACTGGATTTTGTGTGTGGTGGGGATCTAAATTTACCTTCTTCTAATGTCACTTCCTTGTACTATGACTTACGACTAATTTACTCCATCTCATACTACTAGTCTTCTCAGGCTGCCATACAAAAACACCACAGTCTGGGTGACTTACACGATAGATAGTTATTTTCTCACACTTTTGGGTGCTGTAAGTCTGAGATCAAGGTGCCTGTAGGTTTGTTTCTGGTAAGGCCTTTGATCCTGGGTTGCAGACAGCTGTTTTCTATCTCCATACATGGCTTTTCCCCTGTGCACTTGGGGAGAGAAAAAGCTTTGGTGTCTTTTTATAAAGAGAGCAGTTCTGTAGGATTATAGCTCCATCCCATCACTTCATTTGACCTTCAGTACTTCGAAAAGTGTCTGTCTCTAAATACAGTCTCAGTAGGGGTTAGGTTTCTACATGTGAATTTGGGGAAAACAAAAACATTGAGTATGTAACACGCACTGATTTGAAATACCCTCTTCACATGTACTATATTATTTGAAGTGGTTTGTGTCACTTAGAGCTTCTTCCCCACATTATTCTCGTAACAGGCCAGCTGTGTGACCACAGGGGTGTCACATGACCAAGATGTGACAGCCACAGTGCTGCATGACCAACACTATGGTAAATGTTTTGTCCAGGGTGGGGAGTGAGTCTGTCCTGTCCTCTGCAATCATAATTACAAGCCTGTTTGTGTGGGGGCCTGGAGCTAAACAGGAGTCTGTGTTTAAGAGGTGGACAGAGGCTGTGAGCAGAGTTGGTGTCCTAACATCCAGGCAATCTGGACACTACTGAGGCCCTCACCATGGGCCTCTTCCTATGACTGCTATTGTACCAGTGTATTTTTTCTTTTTTGTTTCTTCTTTTGTTTCCATTCTGTTCAGGTGGGTTACTCTTATTTGTAATTGTCTCCTGACTTGACTGAATTGATTGGTCCTGTGTCTGACCTCTTTTTGATCTCAGTGAAGGTTTTGCTGATACTTGTGCATAAATACAATAATATCTGAAACTATAATAGCTTTACACTTCTTTTAATATATTGTAGAATAAATCTATTTTATTTACCCTCACATAGATTCTTAGTTTTATTTAAAATCTGTGTAACTTCCTTTCCACATCCATGAAGTCCTTTCTGAATTCTGATTGTACTTGGATTTAGCTTAGATCTCAGCATGCTACCCACTCAGGATGGAACACTTCACATAGATATGGGCCATTCCTAGGAGACCAAGCTACAAGTGCAGTGATGGGAGTTCGGGCTGCAGGTGCTCCTGACTTCCCATCTTGGTGACAGCCCCGCATGTCACCCCTACCACCTATACTGGTCCCTACTGGAGATAGCTCCAGTGGCCCTGGTCATGTCCCCTGGGCATCTTCCAAATGCTAATTATGAGATATCCTAAATACCAGGGTAAATACATATTTAAAGAAAAATAGATGGTTATGTTAATTTTATGGGGGGGGGGGGACCAACCAAAAAAGATATCCTAAATACCAGGGTAAATACATATTTAAAGAAAAATAGATGGTTATGTTAATTTTATGGGGGGGGGGGGGACCAACCAAAACAAAGCCAAAATAGCTATACTTATTCAAGACAGAGTTGACTTTAAGTGATAGACTTTTATTATATTTTATCTATTTATTTGTTGATGGGCACTTCTGTTGTTTACCTGTCTTGGCTATTGTGAATAATGCTGCAGTGAACATGGGAGTGCAGACATCTCTTAGGCATGCTGATTTCAGTTCCTTTGGACATATATCCAGAAGTGGAATTGCTGAGTCATATTGTAGTTTTATTTTTCATGTTTTGTGGAATCTTCAAACCATTTTCCAGTATTGCCATACTAATTTACATTTCCACCAACAGTGTACAAGTGTACCCTTTTTTCCACATTGCTGTAGACACTTGTCTTTCATTGTTTGATTATAGTCATTCTAACAGGTATGAGGTGATATCTCATTGTGGTTTTAATTTGCATTTCCTTGATGATGAGTGATATTGAGCATTTTTTAAAATATCTGCTGGCAATTTGTATGTTTTCTTTTGAGAAATTTCTATCCAGGTCTTTGCCCATTATTCACAGGGTTATTTGGGTTTTTTCTTAATTTGAGTAGTTTGAGTCCTTTATATATTTGGATATTAGCCCCTGTGGTGGAGTGAATGTCCCCCCAAAACTGATCATCATTGTAACACTGCTAAGAGGGTGAGAAATCAGATTGTGGCAGTGTTGAAAGGGGGGGGGGTCTTTAAGAGGTGGTTGGATCATCATGACTATGCCCTTGTGAATGGGTTAATCCATTCATGGAGTAATAGGTCAATGGCTTAATGGGATATCAGGAAGTGATGCTGGTGGCTTTGTAAGGAGAGCTCTTGCACACGCCATTCTCCCTATGTGATTGCCTGTGTTGCCACTGAACCCTGAAGAGAGTTCCCACCCAGAAGAATGCCCTCGCCAGCTGTGCCCCCTGGACCATGGACTTCCTAGCCTCTAAAACTGTAAGAAATAAATTTCATTTATTTATAAATTATCCAGTTCAAGTATTCTGTTATAACCAACAAGAAATGGACTAATCAGAAAATTGGTACCAGGAATGGGGCATTGCTAATAACCAATACTGAAAATGTGGAAATGGCTTTGGAACTGAGTGATGAGCTGAGGCTGGAAGAATTTGGAGGAGCAGCCTAGAAACAGCCTATATTATGGTGAAGGCTTAGAAGACAAGAAGACCAGGGAAAGTTTGGAACTTCTTCGAGACTGATTAAATGTTGATAGAAATATGAATTGTAAAGACCATTCTGAGGAGGGCTCAGATGCAAATGAGCTTATTGGAAACTGGAGCAAAGGTCACCCTTGTTATCAGCTGGCAAAGGACATGGCTGAATTGTGTTCATGCTGGAGGGTTTTATGGAATGTGGGACTTAAAAGTGATGAACCAGTGTATTTGGTTCCAGAAATTTCTAAGCAGCAAAGCATTCAGGCAACTGTGTGTCTACTGCTAACAGTCTACATTAAATTGTGGTAGCAAAGGCATGATGTGAATGCAGAATTTATAATTAAAAGGGAAGCAGAGGGTAAAAAATTGGAAAACTGTCAGTCTGGCCATGTAGAGAGTGAAAAGGTGTCCTTGGGAGAGGAAACCAAGGGTGTAGTCCAGCAACTGCCTCCTAAAAAAATTAGTGTAACAGGAAGGAATCATCAAGAGAATGGAAGAAAGACCCCAAAGGCATTTCAGAGATCTTTGAGGCTTCCACATCCCATCATAGACCCAGAGGCCTAGGTAGGCAGAATAGTTTCAGGGAACAGGTCCAAGACACCCTTCATGGGTTCACTGCCCAGGGCCACCCTGGTGGGGGTTCCCTGTTGCAACTCCTACCCCAAATTTCCACTTGTCATTGCTCTAGTGGAGGCTCTCTGTGGTGACTGCCCCTGTGACAAATCTCACACTGGCCTCTTCCATTCCAGGTGCTCAGGTAAGTCAGGACCCTTGTCTCAGGACCTTTGGGAGTCAAGTTGCATGTCTGGACTCCCTGCACATTCTCATTTCTCCTGACCTGCATCTCTTTCAGACACGGACTCAAGTGTCACATCCTCCAGGAAGCCAACCCTAACCTCCACCCAACCCTATACAAATCATATCTCCCCATCATGTCTCTAAATATCATCCCCTGCCTTTCTTCAAACCCCTCCATGATTTGTAGTAGATATTCACCTGGGTGACTAATCACTATTTGCGTGTTACACTAGAATCTAATCTCCACAGGGGCAAGGGCAGTACCTGGCTTCCTGCTCTCCTGTCTCCAGCACCCAGCATGCCACTGGACACATGGAAAGCACTCGGCTCATGTTTGAGTGAGCACAAGCAAATTAGCAGGGCCACGCTGGTGCCTCAGAAACAGTGACGTGCTGGTAGTCACTCTCGGTAAGAAGTGCAAATGCATTAATCACTCTTTGAGAAAAGTTATATACTAAATAGTAAAGCTATCTCATGGCAATAAAGGAGTGGGGCCCTATCAGCTATAAGGACAGACAGGCTTTCTCCCTGTTAAATAAATGAGACCCATTAGCTCTAAAGCCTGTGGCACCAAACTCAAATTTTCACACACCGATTATTTTTAAAGTAGCCCAAACAAGCAAATTTTTAGCCATTTAGAGCCTGGCTGCTTTGCATACTGTGAGGAACCTCTCTGACAGCTGCTGCCCATTGATAAGATGGGGCCTTGCAGTTATAAAGTGCAAGCTGCTGTTGCCTTTCAAGCCCTCAGACCCAGAGGCTCTCCACTGTGCTACTGAGCAACATAGTAAACCCCACTTCCAACCCCCTTTCAGGCTGGGTCACAGACCCTTCATACCTGTCCTGTGCAGATCGTGAGCTATGTAATTGGAAATAGACTCTGGGAGCCTTGGTAAGGTTGGCATGCTTTATTCAGACATGAGCTCAGCCAGCCAGTAGATCAGAGCTGTTGTCTTTTATGCCAGAGAACACAATAGTGGCAAATAGCCAAGAAGTATATGGGCGTACGTGTGCAGTTATACCACTTTTACATATTTACAACAGACATGCTGAGTCACGTTCAGCTGGATATAAGGTAAGGGAGCCTGACCAGTCTCTCCATTTTCCTCACACACACACCCCCACCCCTCATCCCTCCACTGCAGCCTATAGAGGGTCTCATGCCATGAGGGAATATTCCCTCTCCTGCAACCCTGTCCAAGTGCCACCTCATAAAGCTTCTTGTGATCATAGTTTTTTCCTTGATCAGCCCCAAATCCCTTGAACCCCAGAACTTCTAGGCAATGACACCTGCATGTGATGTGGCCATGTCATCAATCCACTTTCCAGGACATACCTTCTAAAATAACCACTGCTTGAGTGCACTATTCGGAAGGCTCTGAGAGGTTACTGTGCAGAATCGTTCTATCATCAACTGAATTAAGCTGCACCCCTGCTCCCTAGAGTCCCCTCCCTGGGTGCCAGGTTAGTGGTGTGGGAGAAATGAACTAGTAGCCATCCCCCTCTGAAGGTCCACAGGGGGGACACGGTGAAGGGCAGCTATTGAGGTGCACGATGGGTTCAGACTGCCCTCCCATCCACTTGTGACACCAGCCCTGCTGACCAACAGCAGCCCAGGCCACCGCCAGATCCTCAACCATGGACTGCAGAAGTGTCTAAGCAGAGCCAGCAGCTTCTCATGGTCTTCTCCACAGGCTCCTCTTCATGGCCCCAGTTTGGCAGCTGGAGACGGCTGTTCCCTTTGCAATCATGAACACCCTCCCTCACCCAGTGAAGGCGGGTGGGGCATTTAGCGAGTCAGCTTGTTCACTTCCTTTTCCATCTGTCTCAGCTGCAGTGTGGATTCTTCACATATGGGCATCAGAGAGGAGCACAAACCCACACAGGGACACACAGACAAATACACACCCACACACATGCAATGGGGCTGGGGCTTAAGCCCCCTCGGCCTCCTCAGGACTTCAGGGAACTACTCTGTGGGCAGCAGTAGCAGCTGAATGATATGGAGAGAGAGAGAGCACAGACTTTGAGGCCTAGACCACCTGGGTGGGAATCCCAGCTCTGCCACTTACTTGCTTTGTGGCAACAAACTAGTTACTCAGCCTCCTTACAGCAGGGCTGGTTGGATTCTCAGCACATAGAAGTGCCAGTGGGTGGGGAGGCCTTTGTAAGCCACCTGCTATGTCACCAACACACCACTCACTTCTCTGTGGATTGGCAATTCCACGCCAAATGCAGGAGACTCCGGGACACCATCCTCCTGCTGAAATCTGTTCATTGATCATTTGTCCACAATTCCAAGATCAATCAGGGGTCCACCCTGGCCACCTATACTTTCTTCAGCACCTTTTGTTCCCAACTACCAGCCAAAGAAAAAAATGCCCTGAAGCTCATTCCTGCGGGAGTTGGTAGCCTTACAAGATACCTCAGGGAATATTTTTAAAGAATTTCTTTAAACAAATAGATTTGCAATTATCACACTTCCAAATGTACGAGTTGAACATGTAGGATCATTTGTTTTCCTTACTAAGAACTGAAAGTCTTTTCTTAATATCCTGGTCTCGTGCGGAGACTCAGAATTTGATTCATACACTGAGCATTAGCAGAATCCTCTGCTATTCCCAGACTATCCAGGGCTGCCAGGGAAAGCCTCATAAAATGAAGGGTGGGCTCTTGGGGGTCCTGGCTTTCTGTGTCATACTGGATCCACAGATACAAATGCCTGAAGGGTCTGCAGGGC
>NW_007730780.1:0-12487 GCF_000696425.1 Galeopterus variegatus | reverse complement strand
AAAAATCCATGGAGAGGGCCGACCCCATGGCTCACTCGGGAGAGTGCGGCGCTGGGTGTGCAGTGGATCCTATATAGGGATGGCCGGTGCGCTCACTGGCTGAGTGTGGTGCGGACGACACCAAGCCAAGGGTTACAATCCCCTTACCAGTCACACACACAAAAAAGAAGAAATGGAGAAATGTTTTAGGATCAGTAAATGGAATAACATTATAGAAATAGAAATTGCTTCCACAGACAGGCAAATGGGAAAGTTTACCTACAAAAAGAAACCAACCACCTAGAATCACCAAGAAAACCAAGGAGAGGCATTAATATCAAGTAAAAAAGCAACACCACCCAAGGAAATCACTCAAAGATTAAAAATAGGCAAGATAGCTCCCAAACCACTGAGAGAAAAACAGTGAAATAAAGGAAAGTAAAAAATAAAAAATATATATGATCCAGAGTTCTTCTCTTTTCATGAACGTATTCTACAAGATGGTCAATCTTATAAATGTCCTAGAGAGCCTTGAATAGAAGTGTGCTTTCTGGTCGTAGTGAATCAAGTTCCATATATAGATTGACCTTATTTATTACATTATTCAGATTCCCTATATCTTTCTTTTGATGTGTCAAGAAATGTGAGACATAGTAAAAGTTGTAAAAGTTGTTCAGCACTAGGCTGATTTCTGTTCCTTTTTTCCTGTAGTTCCCTGCATTTGGCACATCTTCTCATTGGTTGGTAAGCCTTGCAGGAAGTTTTGAATAGATAGCTGCAGAAGGGTCAAGTTAAAGCTTTCTCCTGTTCTTGGTTTGCTATGAACTTAGGAATAAGTGTTGAATTTTATCAAATATTTTTAAAGCATATTGAGATATCTATGATAATTTAGTGAATTTCATAAACAACTCTATATTGAATTACTCTTGCCTTAGCATAAACATACTTAATCACAAGTTATTTTCTAAGACAGTGCTAGATTTCATTAGCTAATATCCTGTTTAGGATTTTGGCATCTATGGCCATGAGGAAAATTGCCAATTTCTTAACCACACATATATTAAGAAAAAAAAAAAAGAGTGAACGAACATTTCCTTTGATAATGTTGGCATTTTAAATCAGTAAGAGAAGGATGGATGGCTAACAACTTTCAAAAACTATAAATTTAAAAGTAGAACTTCTGGTTTCTAGTCCAGCATGTAAAGAAGTTGGAAGTGGTTCACTCTCGTCCACTCAAGACAAAAGCTGAACAGACAAAATCAACAACTCTTCTTATATCTATCAGAGAATTAAGATCACGGGGCAAACTGCTGCCGTCAAAATTGGAGACAGAGACAAGTGGATACAGAGAATCACATCTTACCAGAGCAGAAATCTCCACAAGAGCCAGTACCAGAGTAGGAAAACTTTAAAAGTAATTGCTGAACTGTTGGAGGCTCATACCTCCAGGGTAAGAGAGTGAATACCTCCAGGGGAAGCTTAGTCTTGGGGGGCAGGGGAGGTGTGGAACACCTTTGTGAGTTTTACTTCCAGGAGACTTACTAGGTTCTCACAGTAAAGATTGGAGAAGGAGGGGAAAGGCAGTCATTTAAAAATATACTCAGTACGTTCTATTCTTAAAGGAACTACGCTCAGTGAAAACTATTGTACCATAGCCTAACTGGGCTTTTACTACCAGGGCCTAACCAACCTGGGTTAAGAGGGGAAAACCCAACACCAGCCCCCTCTAGCCTTTTGCATCACCTAAAGTGGGGTGTGAGGAAAAGGAATCAATTGTGAAGGTCACAGCCCAGGGGCACAGGCTCACTAAAAGACTGAAACCTAATAGTAATCTTTCTATAGAATACTTCTACACATACAACTTACCACAAGCCTAACTGGGCTTTTACTACCAGGGCCTAACCAACCTGGGTTAAGAGGGGAAAACCCAACATCAGCCCCCTCTAGCCTTTTGCATCACCTAAAGTGGGGTGTGAGGAAAAGGAATCACTTGTGAAGGTCACAGCCCAGGGGCACAGGCTCACTAAAAGACTGAAACCTAATAGTAATCTTTCTATAGAATACTTCTACACATACAACTTACCACAACATCCATAGGGACTCTGTTTAATAATGGGATTGCAGATAAAAGAATAGCAAGTCAGACCCTATTTAAAGAGTCCCTATGAAAAACCAAAGACAACGGGAGACAAAAACAAGGACATCAGAGAAAACTTTATCCTCTGACACCTATTGCTACAGCAAATAGTAAACACAGGATAACTCCAAAAAAACCCTCATGCTAAAGGCCTATCTCAGTATCTTTTACCATATACTTTGTGTCTGGTTTTCCACAAAAAAAGGACAAGACATATTAAAAGACAACACAGTTTGAAGAGACAAAACAAGCATATGAACCAGATTCAGATATGAAAGAGATGTTGCAATTATCAGATGAAGAATTTAAAACAACTGTGATTAATATGTGAAGGGCTCTAGTGGAAAAAGTGGACAGTGCAAGAACAGATGAATCATGTAAGCAGAGATGGAAACTCAAAAAAATCAAAAAGACATTCTAGAAATTTAAAAAAATGTGAAGAATGCCTTCGATAGGTTTATCATTAGACAGGACAGAACTGAGGAAATAATCAGTGATCTAGAAGAAATATCAATAGAAACTTCCCAAACTGAAATGCAAAGAGAAAAAAGGAATAAAAAGGCAGAATATCCAAAAACCATGGGACAATTACAATAGGTGTAGCATACAGATGTTCCTCAACTTATGATGGGGTTATGTCTCAATATACCCATTACAAAGTTAAAAAAATTGTGTCAAACCATCATAAGTCAGGGATCATCTGTACTCCTAATAAGAATACCAAAAGCAGAAGAAAGAAAGGAATAGAGGAAATGTTTGCAGAAATAATGACTGAGAATTTTCCAAAATTAAAGATAAACACCAAACCACAGATCAGGATAGATACCAAAACAACAACAAAAAAACCTAGGTGCTGTGGTTTGAATGTTTGTGCCCTCCAAAGCTCATGATGGAACTTAATCCCCAGAATGGAATTTGAAAGATGAGGCCTTTAAGAGGTAATTGAATCAAGAGGACTAGGCCCTCATGAGTGTATTAGTCCATTCATGGATTAATGGGCTAATGGTTTAATGGGTTACCAGGGAGTACAGTGGGGGCTTTCTAAGGAGAGCAAGTGAGCACTTGAAGACACTCTTGCTCAACCCTCTCTTCTGATACCTGTGACACCTCAGGACTTTGCAGAGAGCCCCCACAAAAAAAGAAGACCCTCACCAGATGCGTTCCCCAAACCTTGGACTTCCTAAGCATCCAAAATTGTAAAAAATAAATTTTGTTTTCTTATAAATTACCCAGTTTCAGGTATTCTGTTACAAGCAACAGAAAATGGACTAATATTAAAGCATATCATATTCAAACCACAGAAAATAGAAGACAGTGAGAAAATCTTGAAAGAAGCTGGGGCAGGGAAGAAGAGGGTGTGGAATACCTTACTTCTAGAGAGAGAAGGATAAGAATTACATCCAACTTCTCTCAGAAACCATTCAAACAAGAAAAGATAGAATGATATATTTAAAGAATTGAAAATACAATTCTCATCAACCCAGAACTAGATCTCATAGTATGCAGTAAAATTATCCTTCAAAAGTGAAGAAAAAATAAAAATTTTCTCAAAAAAAATTGAGGAAATTTGTTGCCAGTAAACCTGCCTTACAAGATATGTTTTAAAAAGTTATTCGTAAAAAAGGAAAATGATAGGTCAGAAACTCGTATCTACATACATACAGAAAGAGCATTAGAAAATAAAGGCAAGATAAGTTTTTTATTCTTATTCTGACAGACAACAGTTTGTTCAAAACAATAATGGCAGCAATGTATTTGGTGGTTTAGTAATTAATCTGATAGACAAGTTTGTTCAGAACAATAATAGCAACAATGTATTTGGTGAGTATAGCTGTGGATAAGTGAAAGGAATGAAAGCGGTGATATAAGGCATGGGAGGGAGGATTCAGGATACTCTGTTAGAAGGTACTTGTATTACCCATAAAGTGGCATAGTGCTATTTGAAAGTAGATTTGGATTAGTTGTAAATGTACATTGCAAACTAGGGCAACCACCAAAAATAGCAAAAACAACAAAAAATTATAATTGATGTACTAAGAATAGAAAATGGAAACATATAAAATGCTCAGTTAAAACCAGAGAAGCAGAAAAAGAGTGGAAGAAAAGAAATAGGACAATGGGTAGAAAAGAGTAATAAATATGGTAGAAATTAATACAAGTATATCAATAATCACTTGAAACATCAATGGTCTAACTTCACCAAGTAAAAGACAGACTATCAGAGTGCATAAAAAATCAAGACCCAACTATATGTTGTCTACAAAAAAACACATTTAAACATAAAAACAAGTAGATTAAAAGTAAAGAGATGAAGAAAGATATACCATGTGATGGAGTTTGGATGTGTTGTCCCCTCCAAACCTCATGTGGAAACTTGGTCTCCAATGTGGCAGTGTTGGAAACTGATTGAGTCATGGGGCGTCATGAATGGATTAATGCTCTCCCTGGAGGAGGGGAGATTAATGAGTGACTTCTTGCTCTATTAGTTCCCGAGAGAGCTTGTTGCTTAAAAAGACCCTGGCACCTTCTCTCTCTCTCTTGCTTCCTCTCTCTTGCTTCCTCTTGCCATGTGATCTGCTTGTACCCTCAGGCAGGCTGCCACTTTCCACCATGAGTAGAAGCAGCCTGAGGCCCATGCCAGATGCAACCGTCTCAGAATCATAAGCCAAATAAACCTCTTTTCTTTATAAATTACCCAGTCTCAGGTATTTCTGTTATAGCAACACAAAATGGACTAAAACACCATGCTAACACTAATCAAAAGAAATATGGAGCAGCTATATTAACTTCAGACAAAGCAAACATCAAAGCAAGGGAAATTATTAGGGATAAAGTGGGGCACTACATAATGGTAAAGTGCTTAATTCTCCAGGAAGATACATTCTTAATGCATTGTGTTTAACAACAGAATGCTAAAATATGTGAAGCAAAAACTGACAGAATTGCAAAAAGAAATAATAGAGTCCACTATTATAGTTGGAGACTTCAGTACCTCTCTGTCAGTCCCCACTGATAGAGCCAGCAGGTTGGAAATTAGTAAGGATGGAGTTGAACTAAATAGCTCCATCAATTAACTATATCTAATTGACATTTATAGAATACTTCATCCAACAACAGCACAATACACATTCTGCTCATACTCACACAAATATAGACCACATTTAAGATAGACCACATTCTGGGCCATAAAACACACTAACAAAATTGAAAGAATGCAATCATACAATTAGTTCTCCTATAGAAATTACTGAAACTGTGATGGAATCACTAGAAATCAGTCCACATTCTGGGCCATAAAACACACTAACAAAATTGAAAGAATGCAATCATACAATTAGTTCCCCTATAGAAATTACTGAAACTGTGATGGAATCACTAGAAATCAGAAACAGAGATATATCTGAAAAACAGAATATATGGAGATTAAATGACACACTGCTAAACAACACATGGGTCAAACAAGAAGCCTCAAGAGAACTTTTAAAATATTTTGAACTAAATTAAAATGAAAATACAACTTATCAAAATTTGTGGGATGCAGCTGAAGTAGTGCTTAGAGGGAAATTTAGAACATTGAATGCATATATTAAAGAAGAAATATCCAGAATCAATCATCTAAGCTTCCACCTTAAAAAATAAAAAAGAAGAGCAAATTAAATCCAAAGTATGCAGAAGAAAATAATTACAACTAGAGAAGAATTCAATCAAATTGAAAACAGAAAATCAATAGAGAAAATCGACAAAACCAAAAGCTGGTTCTTTGAAAAGATTAATAAACTTGATAAGCCTCTAGCCAGTTTAACTGTGAAGAAAAAGAGAAAAGACACAAATTACTAATATAAAAAATAAAAGAAGGGCCATCAATACTGATCCCATGGACATTAAAAGCATAAAAGAGGACTATTATGAACAACTCTATGTGTACAAATTTGATAACTGATGAAATGGAACAATTCCTTGAAAGACACAATTTTCCAAAATTCACACAAGGGGGAATAGATAATCTGAACTGATCTAAATCAATTTAAAAGTTGAGTTGAGAATTAATAACCTTCAAAAGTAGAGAGCACCAGGGTTAAAAAATTTCACTAAACATTTAAAGGAGAAATGATACCAATTCTCTACAACTCAGAAAATAGAAAGAGAAGGAATTCTCTCTTTCTCTCAGGCCAACATTACATTACCTTATGCCAAAACCAGAGACATTACAAGAAAGGAAAACAACAGACCAATATCTCATAAACATAGATATTAAAATCTTCAAATAATATTGGCAAATTGAGTCAAAAAATGAATAAAGATTTATACACAACCACCAAGAAGGATTTATTCTAGGTTAAACATTTGAAAATCAATTAATGTAATATATCACATGAACAGGCTAAAGAAGAAAAATTACATGATCACATCAAGAGACCCAAAAAATCATTTTGCCCTTTCTCTCTCTCTCATGTGCAGTACACACTAAAGTGAAGGAGATTACACAAGGATGTGTGTTCCAGGAGGTCAGGTCACTGGCAGCCACTGAGCAGGCTGCCAACCACATAGGCCTAGAGGAGGCACTTGAGTCTGAATTTAAATATAACGAGAAGCCATTGACGAAGGTTTATACAGCATGATACCTGAATTTTTCAACTCTCATGATGCAGACATGAGGCCAAAAGCGAAAGTGACATTTCCAGAATCACATGTTAGGAACCCTGACCTGTACTCAGTTGTATTTTATGGTACATCCTACCCCTTCCTGTATTTCATTGCTAATTTTTTGCATTAGATATATTTGATACCACCCTATAGGTTTTATAAGTATTATCTCACAGATGCCTGATGACATCCCTAGGAAGTTTATGCTAGAATTGCAACCGAGCAGGTACCTCCTCCTCAATAAAGCCCATCAAAATTTTAGATAAAAGCGAGCTGTGGCCTTGGTCCCACAAATTAAAGTGACTTAAAATCTGGGAACTGGGCTCTTCAACTAAGAAGTAGGAAGCTGAGTTTTACTACTAGTAATCAAGGAAAGGCATACAAAGAAACAGCTGAGCACACAGGATGTAGCCTAAGCAGTAAGGAGGGAGCCACCAGACTCCAAGGATCAAGACACTATCTTGATATGTATCCTTGAGATATTTTTACAGGGAATGAGACCCAAGTTTTCCCACCAGATGAAGATGCTGACCAAACATGGACTACAAGGACGCCAGACTGATTGGAGCCAGAAGATTGACGGACAGGGCCCTAAAGCTCTTCCATTGTCTTCTGAGATTCAACCAATCGAAAGCATCCACAGGCTACTCATCCAGCCCCAACCCCAACCCACATGTTTTTCTTTTAAAAATAATCACTTGTAAACTTCAAGGATCCTGGGGTTTCTTCAGCATTAGCTGTCCCTGCTCCAATTACTTGGCATTGTAATTAAACATCAATTTCTCTACTGCAACCCAGTGTCAGTGTCTTAGCTTAGATGTGCATGGGGGGATGGACCCAAGTAACAGGATCCCCACTGTGCAGGAGAAACTGGGGAGGATCTGAGAGAGACATTGATTGTCCAGGGTTACATAAGAGATAGGAAAAAGGAGCTGGGTCTAAACCCAGGTCGGTCTCCTCAAAGCTAGGAACCTGACTAGACCTAGGCCTTCCACTGGGGCTGTAGAAAGGTAGTGTTGTAGCTTTACACAAATATGGTGATGTCATGAGGTAGGAGAGTAAGTAGTCAGTAACCTAGAAAGGCATTCAGGGTCTTCTTAGCAAAGAGGGTGCTGAGGTGAGAGGACCCAAGGAAGTGACCTTACTTTCTTGGTGACATGTCACAAAAGAACTTGGAACCCCAGTTACCAGGCACCCACATTCTATAGATAGCCCCTGCCCAGCTCACTTGGCCAAAGACACTCAGGAGAGTAAGATGTTCTGCTGTATCTGGATTTTCTGGGGTTTCTAGCCATAGGAAATTTTTGAGTGAAAGCCTTTACCCACACTGCAGACATTGGTTAAGCCCTCACTCCAGAATGCCTCTAGCCATTTACCAGGAGGTACTCAAAGGGCAGACCAGGCCAGGCCATTAAAGTGAGTCCCGCTGGGCAGTTTCACATCCCTCTTCCTGATGTGGGGAAAATGGGAAAATGAGAGGAGGGCCCACGCTGGGCAGGAACAGGTAGATTGAAAGTTGTATACCTAGTGGTCCTGCCACGTTTACCTCCAGGTCATGGTGGGTGGAGTGAAAGGGGGAATACAGGCATTATTCTCATCTGTTTAATGTTAATCATTGGATCTCAGGCTGTCATCTCCCTTCCTCCCAGGGGGACATCTGTGACACAAGACTCTGTGTGGTCTGGGGAGCAGAAGGTCATGTGGGGTAGAAACAGCCCAACAACAGACAAGCAGGGCTCTGAGGCTGCCTGCCCGGCCGCCAGACACTGACTTTACAGAGCTCAACGCAGGACATAGGCCAGGAGCTCATCAATGGGATCCTCTACTTTATCTCCCTCCAGGAGAGACATCAGCTCCACACTGCCAACAGGGGCCGGCGCTGGCTCGAGGTGAGTGTGGGTGAGAGGGGACTCCACACCTGGGGCCCTGAGGAAGCCTGAGCAACCCTGGAATCCAGATACCACCCAAACCACCTCCCTCCCAAGGCTTTGGAGGGTCCCATGGTCCTGCTCCCAAAGGAATCTGGGCCCCACCTGCTCCCCCAAACCCACCCTCACTGCCCAGCCTCTACTTTGGCCAGGTACAAAGTCACTGTCCACGTGTTTGTAGGAATATCAGAAAACACTTTCATCCTATTTCACTTCACTTTAGGCTCTGATGGTTTTTGCATCTGCTATCTCACTTTGTGTGTAACCCACGCATCCAGGTGTCCATGTAGCAGTTGGTCTGACTGTCCTTCCACACCTCCTCCAAGTCATACACATCACCATAGTTACTAGGGATGTTTTTACCCAGACAAGACATGGGGCTCATGCTATTATGGGCAATATCCACAATTTCTGTCTCAATGAATACATCCCCATGGCCCCTCCAGGTCAGGAGCTGGGGCCTCACTGGGCTGCACAACATTCCAGAAGGGAGGCCGGTTACCTCAGTGATTCAGCCTTTCACTGATGAGAGACCCTGATGTCATTCCTTACTGTGGCCATCTCAACAGTGCTGCAGTGAACATCCTATGTGTGCTAATACACTCTTCCCTCCCACCCCAGAATAAGCCATCCTCAGACCCAGAACAGAAGGTGTGGAGAGCATACTGCTCACAATCATGGTGAAACATCCACAGCGATGCTCAGCTGATGCTCAGGGGGCTCAGTGAGTGTTCAGGCATCAGGCTGCCCCCACTTCAAAAGATTAGTGTCAGTGGAAAGAGGAGCCCCACAGGAAGCAAGAATAAGGCAGCACACCAATGTATGAGCTAAAATTTGAGGTTTTACAAGGGCCAGGGGAAGACTGGGAAAGAGGACAGACTCCCACTGTTCCCTCATTCATCAGATAGTTCTGGAGCACCTACTGTGTGTCAGCGAGTGCAATGAACAGAGCAGACACCACACTCCCTGCCTTCATGGGAGTTGACATTCTGGCAGGGAGGGGCCCAGAGAGACAGAAGAGTGTGTCAGGCTTCCCTGAATAAGGAAGGGGGGGGGGTCACACCATCAATCGATGGCTCCTTCCCATGAAGGCTTTTGCCAGCACCTCCTTGGTGACTTGGCCTGCTTGGGCCAGGAGAGAGAGATTTGGTGTGGGTATAAGGTATGGCTGGCCCCAGGACAGGCAGGAGCAGCAGGAACAGGAGCCCAGCCCCTGCAGGAGAGCTCTGAGAAGGCAGTGTGGGTGAAAAGGCCAGGCCTCTGTCTCTGCTGCCCCCTTCCCCCCATATTTCAGTCAGCACCCACAGGACTTCAGTTGGCCTTCAGAATTTCCCTGTCTCAAGATACTGCTGCCCTTCCTGCAGCTCAATGTGTCTGGCTCAGATCTGGAACACCAGGGCCACCTTCCTCTGGCCCAGTTGGAGCACCTGGAACCCACTGAGGCAGAGTAGAACTGATGTGGGTGGATGGGAGTGTGTGGGGAGGGGACAGGGTTGGGCCACACAAAACAGAGCTTCCAGAAGCTGGGGTGGGGTGGGGAACAATGAGAAACTGAGACCAATCATGTGGTAAGATTTCAGTCTGGAAAGACTTCTTGGAAGTGGGTTCTCAAACTGTGACTTCTCTGAAAGGCAATGGGAAGTATTTTGTCCTTGGAAGAAACGTGAAAAATCAGGGGGGTTATCTTTTCTCCTCCTGAAGCTCTAGTGCCAGCTCCAGCCCAAGCTCAAAACCCACCTCAAGAGCTGTGATAGCTCCAGCTCCATGGGCGGCTCCAGAACCAGAGCAGGCTCAAACAACAGCTCTTTGGAAATTAAAAGAGCTAGAAAAAGCACTGGCATCCACTGTAGCACAAGCTCCAGAGCTCCAGCCAATGCCATCAACAGCTCCAGCTCCACCTCTTAAGGCCACCCCAGCAAGAACACTAGCAGTTTCTGTAGAGCTACACCAAGCTCTGGGACCAGCTCCAGTTCTTCCCATGGTGGCTTTTGCCTATATCTCTACAGCTGGCGCCAGCTCCTGCCCTGCTGTCAGCATCAGCTCCTGAGCTCCGGCTCATGATGGCTCCTGCCCCAGGGCCGCCCTTCCCCTCCCCTACCCCTGCACCAGGTTTAATTTTTGTTTTTCTCCTACATATCCTCAAGGTTTACCATATTTTACCTTATAAAATTCCCTTTTAATAAAATTTAATGTTTTAATCATTTTAACATGAACATTTCAGTGGCACTAAGTGTATTCCCAATTTTATGCAACCACCAAGCCTACTAGTTCCAGAATATTTTCATCAACCTGTACCCATTAGGCAGTCACTCTCCATTCCCTCCTCCGAGTCTCCACTGACCATTAATCTCTGTGTCTCTATGGATTTACCTATTCTAAATTTTCCATGTCAGGGCAATGATATATATGGCCTTTTGTGTTGAGCCACATATGAGAAAAGTAGTTAATTTTGTTTTGTTAGAAGGGAAAATCCTGGATAGATCAAGGATTGTATGTAGAAAGTGAAGCTCCATAGTAAGTATTTTCATAGTATGTCATTACTGTAGCTTTTTGAAATCAGGAATTGTGATGCCTCCAGCTTTGTTCTTCTTTCTCAATATTGTTTTGGCTATTCTGGATCCTTTGTGGCTCCAGATGAACATTAAGGATTTTTTTTTTTGTAAAAAAAAATCTTTGGATTTTGATGGGGATAGCATTTAATCTATAGATACCTTTGCATAACATGAACATTTTAATAATATTGTCTTCCAATTCATAAACATGAGATATCTTTCCATTTTTTTGTCTTTAATACCTTTCATCAGTATTTTGTAGTTTTCAGCAAACAAGAGTTTCACCTTCTTGGTTAAGTATATTTCTCAGTATTTTATTCTTTTTGCTGCTACTATAAATGGGGTGGTAATTTAAATTTCCTTTTCAGATAGTGTGTTGTCAGTGTATGGAACTGCAACTAATTTTTTTTTTTTTTTTTTGTGACCGGTAACGGATCGCAACCCTCGGCATGGTGTTGTCTGCACCACACTCAGCCAGTGAGCACACCGGCCATCCCCATATAGGATCCGAACCCGCGGCCTCCATGCTACCAGTGCCGCACTCTCCCGAGTGAGCCACAGGGCCAGCCCTGCAACTAATTTTTGTATATTAATTTTGTATCTTACATCTAGCCCAGCAATGACCTGAGCCACTGCTGGAAGTCCCCTGGGCTCCCAAGCAGGAATGGAAGGGGCTGCTGTGGGCCTCAGCCACGCCCCCTGCCCTCTGTAACCAGGCCAGTGAAGGAGCCAGCCCTGGGCCAATCCTTCCTCCCTCTTCCCTCCCTCCTTTTTATCCCTTCCCCTCCCCCAAGTGCTCGGCAGCAACATCTTAGAAAGTAAAATAAAACAATAAATTTTTTTAAAAAGATAAAAGCAGCATTTCAGCTGTTAAAGACTGATACACTGATTTTTCTTTGAGTGAATAAATTAATCTTCTTTTGGAAATCTCTGCCCCATCTTCACTGTACTGTTTTTTTTTTTTAATTTTTATTTTTTCAATATACAATGTAGTTAGTTATTGTGTCCCATCACCAAAACCTCCCTCCCTCCTCCCTCTCTCCCCTCCGACCCAGGTGTGTCCCCTCCATTTTCTTGTTGTAAGAGCTTCAAAAAAAAAAAAAAAAAGTTGAGGTTGTTAAATCTTCCTCTCCCCCACTTGTTTTTTTTTGTTGTTGTTGTTGATGTTGTTGTTGTTGTTGTGTGAGTGTGTGTGTGTGTGTATGTGTGTGTGTACGTATGTGTGTGAATTGATTCATTCACCTTTA
>NW_007730779.1:164285-181302 GCF_000696425.1 Galeopterus variegatus | reverse complement strand
TTCTCAGGGTCGCGCTGTCTCCTGGCACGGCTGCTCCAGACCCGTTGCCATCTTGAGTCTCCCAGTTCTGAGTTTTGACAGACCGAGTCTGTATTTTTTTAAAAAAAGATTCCCAGGGAAGTCCAATGTGTATCAAAATTGGTGCACAAAATCAAATTTGGTGAATCAAAATTTGGGCACTACTCTGTTGAAGTCTCACTGGCCCCACTGTCGGTGCTAAGAGCCCTTGGGAAAGATTACTACTATATGACTCCCTAGATTAACTCTCAGGCACCCCTTTGGTCTAACTCCAGATCCAAATCAACTCTGCAGAAATTTATATTAAGCACTAATTTTGTTGAATCTCTTGGGAAGAAAGTGAAATCAACTAGTAACAAAGGACTGCAGTGTTCTTGTTGCTATATACTGTCCCTCTCCAAAACAGTTATCCAGAAAATGTCCATGAACTTCCCCCCATTTTCCTAGTTAAGCATTTGTGCAAAAAACCCTTCTCACAATTTTCAATGACGAATAGTCAAGGTTTATACAAAGTACACAGACCTTCATTTCAAACATGCTGAGCACTCTCTGTCTCAGCCTCTATCTCTGTCTCTTTCTCTCTTTCCTTTCCTTAAAAAGTAAAGTAAAACAGTTTAGCAGTTCCTCAAAAATTTAAGCATGGAATCACCATATAATCCTGCAATTCCACTCCTAGGTATAGACACAAGAGAATTGAAAACAGGTGGTTACACAAAAGTTTGTACACAAATGTTTATAGCAATATCATTTACAATAGCCAAAAGGTAGAAACAGCCCAAATGTTCATCAACAGATAAATAGATAAACAAATCATGGTATATCCATACAATGGAATATTATCCATAAAAAGAAATGACGTACTAATACATGTACTGATACATGATGTAACTCCAAAATATTATGCTACGTGAAAGAAGGCAGGCACAAAAGGCCACATATTCTATGATTTCATCTATATGAAATATCCCAAATAGGTAATCCTTAGAGACAAAATGCAGATTGATGGGTGCCAGAAGCTGACAGGAGGCGGAATGGGGAGAAACTGCTTAATGGGTATGGGGTTTTACTCTGGAGTGATGAAATGTTTTGGAAGTGAATAGAAGTGATAGTTGCACAGCATTGTGAATGTACTAAATGCTACTGAATTATTCACTTTAAATTGGATAATTTTATGTTATGTGAATTTCACCTCAATAAATTATTTAAAATAAAATCAAGTCTTAGTTATCTATCCCAGTGGTTTTGTCTCTATAAACCACTATCAAATGGCTTGGAGTGGGATATGATTCAGTATTATTCTTATACCTACCCTAGCATGGGTTTTTTGTTTGTTTATTTTGTTTTACTTTATCTTGAGTTTCAGCTCTAGTACAGGTAGCAGTGGAGGAGCAGTGAACACCCCAGACTAGAATTTAAGGGACCAGTATTCTATTCCTTGAACTGGATCAACTTGAGTAAGTTTCTTCTCTGCTACGAGTCTCAGTTTCACCATCTGTAACCTTCCCATTCTCTCTGCAATTAACATTCTGTGCCTCACTAACTAGCTCACTGATATCTCATGATTTAACAGGCACTTCAACTGGAATGTTTCTGCAATAACATTCAGAGTGATGCACTAACGAGCTGAAACAGTGATGGTGTTTGCCCAAGGATACTCAGAGTGCACTCCTTGGTAAAGTAAATATGAAGTTCCACACTTAATTTCATACTAGCCAGCCATTGCACACTAGGAGGCCAAGTATGGTAGTAAAACAATAAATTTAGCAGTTTAGAATCATCAAACTGAAGAATGAAAGAGCTAGAATCTAAATTTATTTACAGATCATCAAGTAAAGAAACAGGAAGGAATTTGACCAAAGTTAAGCTGTGGCAGTAGAGCTCTAACTATAACTAAAATCTCCTCTTCTCAGTCCAAGATTCTTCCCATAACCCCAATGTATACCAAACCCCTGAGGTCTTATAACCAATAATAACCTGGAATCCTCTTAAAAAGGAACTTATCCATAGGCTTTAATATAAAATTAAGTAATGTTAAAAATAAATCTACATTTAGTCATTAACGTTTTCCCTGAAGAGTAAAGTGCCCCATGAGCCAAGTTTAGACTTGGTGTGTTATACTGCTACAAACATTCTTTAATTTCACTACTATACCCATTAACTTGCTGACTCATTTTCTATTTAACTCACTTTTAGCTAGAAATCAAAGCAGCCCATCAAAATGCTGTTGTTACCTCCTGAATGTAAAAGGTGTCTTGCTTATACACAAGATCACATCTGTTTTTCAATTTGAAAATAATTCTGCATGCTATTTCTTGCCATCCAATACTATGAGCATTGCTCTGTTAAATATCTTATTAACACAGCTTCTCTCTTCATAATTCATGGACGAGAAAATGCTTACAGCCATTAATTCATTCCCTTCATCCCCTTTCCTGTTGGAGATTGGAAACTATTTCCCAAAAAGTATGTAATATTAAAATCACAACTTGATTTTTGGAGAGGTTTTACTCTTTCTGTCCACCTTCTGTTCACTATTTCACTCCCAGCAAGCAATTCCCCAAGCACATTCCTTCACAGTACTTAGGTAGAAGAAAGAGGAAAAAACTAACTCATATTCACTGAGCATCTTCTTGCTATGTGATTTATATAATTTATTTTCTTAATCCCCAGAACATCCTGGTAAGGTATCTCATCCCTTTTTTCATAGATGAGAAAACAGACTTGGAGAAGGTTAGAAAGTGCCCCATGATTACACAGCTAGAACAATTGGTAGAGAGAGGCCTGACTGTTATGAAATGGACTCAACAGAGAAGCAGTAGGCACTTAGAGGGTTGGAGAGTAGGTATTTTACTACGCCAGTAGGCTCAGGTGAGCTAGCACTCCAAGATCTGAGCCCCAAGTTTAGGTCTTACAGGGTTTATATAGGTGGACTCTTCTGGGTTCTTTTAAGTTTTGTTTTCTTAGCATTCATGTAGCCAGTGTGGTAGCCATTGCAATAAGCAAGCATGTTTACAAAAACAGGAGTGCAAGCAGTTAATTATCAGTAAAGCTGATACAATAAGCAGGTTCTGTTCTAAAGGCAAAAGAAACTACTTAAAGAATTAATTTTGTATTTTTCCAACATGACCTCTTGGTCTATCTGACTATAAAGTCCATGATCTCTGGTACAAACTCTGTTGGAAAATCCTGAGTAGACAAAAGCTGCCCTACCATAAGCAGGACATAGGTCCTAGAGTTATTTTGCTTTTACCTATAAGCATCATCTTGCTTCTCATTTTAAAATATTATGGTCAAATATTCTTTTTGGAGGCTTTGGAACTCAAATTAAGCAACTTTAACCTTGCTAATTATTGAACATTTTTTTCTAATGGCATGGATGATCCATCTATCACACCTTCCTTGTACAAGCCAACCTTGCATAGATCACTATGTTCTCTGGCAATAACAGAATAAAGCTAAAAATGAGTCAAAATAACAGAAAATCACCAATGCTCTGAACACTAAACAATACATTCCTAAATAATTTATTGATCAGAAAGAAATGATAACTGATATTGGACAAAATTTTACATAAAATGCATATAACAATGAAAATACAACATTACAAAATTCATAGAATGCAATTATTAAATCAGTGTTTAGACAAAATGTATAGCCTAAACATTAGATATTTAAAAAGGAGAAAGACTGAAAATAAGTGGGTGGAAAAAACAAATATAACAGCTGTAATCAATGAAATACTAAATCAACATAAAAGAAGACAAAAACAACAGAGATAAATGGTGATTGTTTGAAAAGAATAATAAAATTCCTTGTTTGTGAGCAGAGCATGCCTGGGGTCCTAAGCAGAAGCCAAGGGCAGCCCCCTCTGCCTGGAAGCAGGCAAGCAGCAGAGAATGCCTGGGGTCCTAGGCAGGAGCCAATGGTAGCATCCCCTGCCCAGAAGCAGAAAAGGAGCATGCCAAAGACACCACTTCCATGCAGGTGGCCCAACACTGCCACTGCCACAGCCATGGCTGCTGCAAAAGTGGCTCAACACCACTGCAGTAGCCACCGCTGCCATGCAGACAGGCCACGAGACACTCAACTGCATTGACACAAGTAGAGTCATCATCAGAGACCAGAAAAAGAAGAGGACATGTCTCTCCTCAAAGCCCACTCCAGAGTAGGAGATGAAGCAATTGCTGTACCAGATGACTGCACATCAATGTAGAGATACTAAAAATACAAAAATCCAAGAAAATATGACACCACCAAAAGAATACAGTAATTCTCAAATACTACACCCTATAGAGCAGGAAACCCTTGAAATGACTGAAAAGGAATTCTAAGCAACAATCTTAAGGAAACTCACTGAGATACAAGAAGACTCAGCTGGATAACATAATGAAATGAGAAAAAAAAATCCAGGAATATGAAGGAGGAAATTTACAAAGAGATTAATACCTTAAAAAAGAATGTAGCAGAACTCGTGGAACTGAAAGATTCACTCAATGAAATAAGAAACACAACCGAGAGCTGAAGCAGCAGGCTAGAACAAGCAGAAGAAAGAATTTCTGATCTTGAAGACAGTCTTTTCAAAATAACCGAGGTGGACAAAAAAAAAAAAGAAAGAAAAAAAGAATTTTAAAAATGAAGAAAATCTAAGAGAGATTTTTCTAGCAAACAACCTTAAGTGCACAAACATTTGAATCATGGGTCTTCCAGAAGGGGAGGAGAAAGGAAAAGGCATGTAAAACCTATTCAACAAAATCATAATGGAAAGATTCCCAGGTATAGAGAGAGACACGGACATTCAGATACAGGAGGCTCAAAGATCCCCAGACAGATTCAATCCAAAAAGATCCTCTCTAAGACATATTACTGTCAAACTGGCAAAGCTCAAAGATGAAGAGAAAATCTCAAAAGAAGCAAGAGAAAAGCATCAAGTCACCTGTAAGGGAGCCCCTATCAGACTAACAGCAAACTTCTGAACAGAAACTCTATGGGCCAGAAGAAAATGGGATGATATCTTCAAAATACTAAAAAAAACTTCCAGCCAAGAACACTATACTAAGCAAGGCTATCCTTCAGAAATGAGGGAAGAAATCGTGTATTTTCCAGACAAACAAAAACTGTGGGAGTTCACTGCCACATCACCAGCCCTACAAGAAATCCTCCAGGGAGTCCTGCGTCAGGAATCTGAAAAATGACAATAACTCATCTTATTAGCTATAGTTCTGTTCAAACTCTCTATTTTTTCATAATTCAGTCTTGGTATGTGGCATGTTTCTAGGGTTTTATCCATTTCATCTAGATGATCTAATTTGTTGACCAACAATTATTCATAGTATTCTATGAATAATTATTATACCCTTTTGATTTCTGTAAATTTGGTTGTAATGAGCCCTCTTTCATTTCTGATTCTATTCATTTGAGTCTTCTCTCTTTTTTTCCTAGTCTACCTAGGTAAAGTTTTGTCAATTTTGTGGATTTCATCAAAATGCCAACTTTTGTTTTCATTGATTTTCTCTATTTCCTTTCTATTTTCTATCTCTTTTATGCTCTAATTTTTATTTACTTCATTTGCTAGGTCTGGGCTTAATTTGCTTCTCATTTTCTAGTTTCTTAAGGTGCCAAAGTGATTGTTGATTTGAGGTCTTTCTTTTTTATTAATGTATGCATTTACAGTAAATAAATTTCCCTTTTAGCAAAAAAATATAAAATAAGTGAATAAATAAACAAGCTAATTGGGTTGATGATTATTGTATATAACTAGGAAAAATAGAGGTAAAAGATCATTTTGGGAGTAAGATGATGGACTCTATTTTGGATATAATTTATTTAACATTCCTGAGACACACCCAAATGAAAATGTCTAGTAAGTCAATAATAAGGGGGGTGGGCAATTCAAGACTAGAAAGGAAATTGAAATGGAGGAGGAAGTTTATGAGTATTGGGTCACGTATTTGAAAATGCAGAAGTAGGTATATGTATATATAGAGAGAGGGAATATGTGTATAGAAGTTCCTGGTAAACATCAAACTCCAAGACACCTAGGTTGTAATGATTTGAGGGACAAATTCTCCTCTGATTTGACTTTTCCTTTTTTCCCTTCTCTCTACCCACTTCCCAAATTCTACTTACTATATCCATATGTCAACAAGTTTTAACACTCCATATAGACTGTATATTCCAAATAGCTCTATATAAATATGTGTAGAGTCAATTTTGGTGCATTTCACTCATTCTTTGATCCTTTCGAGAAGCATTTATTGGAAGTATGCCATATAAAAGGTCATGTGCTGGGACTGAGAAATGATCTGTGAACAGTAGGTCTCAGAGAACACACAAAATTTATTGTCTAGTAAGGGAAACAGGTTCCTTTACGAAAGAGCTGGACTACATATTAATTTAAATTCTGTTCCAGTTCCAAAATGCTGTGATTCTGAATCCTGAGTTTTAATCCTTCTGCTGTAATTCATTATCCATTTGGATTTCAAAATATCATTTCCAAAATATAAAATGTACACATGCATAGTTAGTTGAAGGACTCTCACCTTGCACCCAGTTTGCCTGACTTTGAATTTCTACCTACTTGGCTTCCTTGGAAAATACTTTATTTTCTTAACTGTTTGTTTGTAAAATAGAGATTATCATATAATTTATATCATAGCTTTTTTTGTAAAGATTGCATATATGTATTAAATACTTTACAATGTCTTGTCATATAGTACATGATTAATAAATGCTAGCTATTATTTTTCCTTAAAATATAAATAAAATTCCTTGTTTGTACAGTGGTGAGTAAAAAAAAAAAGAAAAGAATAATAAAATTGATGGATCCCTAGAAAGGCATATCAGGAAAAAGAGAAAACACAAATTGCCAGTATTAGAAATGGAAGGGTGGTTATCACTATAGGTCCTACAGGCCTTAAAAAAATAATAGGAGAATATTAATAATTTCTTAGGCAATAAATTTCACTATTTGAATGAAATGGACAAATTCCTCAAAAAATATTTCTATAGAAATTGGAGAAGTAGAAAATGTGAATAGTTCAATGCCTATTAATGATGTTTAATACTTTATTAAAAACCCTTTCTGCAAATGAAACAATAGCCTTAAATGGTTTTGTCCGTGAATTATTCTAAACTTTTAGGGAAGACATAATGCCAATCTTATATGAATGGTTCCAGAGGACAGATATGGAGGGAAAACTTCCTAGTTCTTTTAATGAAGCTGGCATAAACTTACTACCAAAACTGAATGAGGACATTACAAAAAAAGGAAAATGATAGACCAATGTCTCTCATTAAAAGAAATGCAAAAATCCCAAACAAAATATTAGCAAATTAAATACAATGATATATAAAAAGAAATGCATCATGATCAAGCAGAGTTTATTCAAGGAATGCAAGGGTGGTTTATGAGTCATATTTTACTTAATTTATGATCTTAATTTAATTCATCTTAAGAATGGAAAATTGGAAAAAATCGCATGGTAATCTTGATAGATATGGAAATAAGGATTTGATGAAATGCAGGATTTATTCATGATAACATTTATCAGCAAATTAGGAACAGGAAAATACATCCTTAATCATCTAAAGAATATAGTGAGTCTAAAACAAAATTCATTATTAGTGGTGAAATAGCAAAATATTTTCCACTGAATTTAGGACCAAA
This sequence comes from Galeopterus variegatus, assembly GCF_000696425.1. Classification (NCBI taxonomy): domain Eukaryota; kingdom Metazoa; phylum Chordata; class Mammalia; order Dermoptera; family Cynocephalidae; genus Galeopterus; species Galeopterus variegatus. Next base: position 173,618 of record NW_007730779.1, on the reverse strand, counting down.
ACAAGGATGCCTGCTATTCCTCTTCTGTTATATTATAATTGAAGATGATATGAATCTATATTCAGAAAATCTAGAAGAAATAATAAACAAACTATTAAAATTAATAAATCAATGCAACAAGGACTCTGGATACAAGGGCAATATAAAAATATATGTTTCTACATAGCCATAACAAATTTTAGAAATAGCATAAAAAATCAGATCTGAAGGCATACGTCACACAAAAATATACAAAATCTCTAAAATGAAAATGCCAAACATTACTAAGAGAAATTAAAAAACAAAGTAAATGGAATATAATGTTCACAAATTAGAAAATTCAGTGTTATAAAGATTAAAAAAAGTCTGCAAGTTAGCCTATATATTCAATGCAAAGCCAATCCCAGCAGATTTTTTTTTCAGAAAATGATAATCTGAGTATGAAATTTATCTAGAAATACAAAGGGCCATGAATAGCCAAGGCAATGTTGAAGAACAAAGCTGAAGGAATTATACTACCGGATATCAAACCTATCATCAATATGTAGTAATTAAGATAAAAAAGGAATTTATCATGAGAATGAAGGTTATTTTAAACATTTGAAATCCATCAATGTAATACACCACAACAACACTCTAAGAAAGAACCGTATTATCACCACAATCGACACAGAAACAGCATTTGAAAAATTCTATCATTCCTGTTAAAATTTTTAGCAAACTAGGACTAGAAGACAACTTCCTGAACTTGATAAATTAAATTTAGGAAAAACCCATACCTAACATCATATTTAATGATGAAAGACTGAAAGCTTTCTCCCTAAGATCAGAAACAAGACAATGGTATCCGTTTTCATCATTTCTATTCCAACATTATATGTGAGGTCTACTCAGGCAATAAGGCAAGAAAAAAGGGTATCCATATTGCACAGGTGAAATTAAAACCATCTTTCTTCTCATACGCCGTAATCATTTATGCATATATAATCTCATGAAATCTACAAAAATAAGCTACTAGAAGTTCTACTTCTGGCATGAAACCACTTCTGCAGACCTGCTCCTCAGTGAGACTGAAATTTATTTTTTAAAACAAGCATTTAAAGTTTCTGAAAACAGTCCTAAGGGCATACAGCAAATGAAAAAAAGATTATTCAAGAAAATCTACCAGGAAATATTTAAATCGAGTACCATTTCTACCCCCCCACCCCCAGCTCAGTGAAACAAAAACTCTATTTCAGACTAGTGTAGCCAAGAACACTGGGTTTTCTCCTCCCACAGCTTCCAGTTGAAGGTTTATCTTTGTGGGAAGGGCAGGATGTCAGCACTTCTCATCCTGGAATAAGCTACCTGTTGCTGAGACTAAATTCTGGGCAACATTGAGAGATGGGGACTTCCTTCTTCTGCCTAGCCCCCACTCGTGATTTGGAGACTCTAATTTGGTCATGGCATTGCTGAGAGTACTGTGGCGCAATTGTCCTTGAACTGGCTAGTGGGGTAGTGGCCGATGCTGGAAAACGCAAGCTGAGGAGACCTGGGACAACTGTCAACACCACTCCTCCAAGCACTCAGCAACTAACATGGGGTTGTCTCTAAGAGGAAAGAGTGCCTTTGTTCCCAGAGCCATGACTTACAGATTTTGCTCAAGAGAGAAGCAGGCCACAGAACACAAGGCTTCAAATCTTTTCCCAAAGGAACTGACTTCATTTGCAACAAAGTATGGAGAGGTTCAAGCCTAAGGGTGCTCTCAATAACAGTAAAAATTGTAGTAAAAGGCAATTAGGAGAAAGCCAATTCATTGGAAACACAGGCTAAACTCTTTTTCTTTCCAGCTAGTTTTTTATTAAAACTTTCAAAGGTTTTTGAAGCATATTTTCTTAGTCTATTCAGCACTGAAGTCGGGGGAGGGGGGAGAGGAGCAACTATTGGCCCCAAAAAAGGGAGTCACTGAGAACTGTGTTAAAACTTTTTTCCTCTCCCACCCAGTCACAGACCTTTGATCTTTATAATCCATGTCTCTCCCTTTAATCTTTTGCTCCCACCAATAACACTTATAGTCAAGACTTAGCTCTAATGATGGTCCCAAGGAGTTTAATTTTAACATAGCCAATGACCAAGTTATTCTAGGAAACTGCTTCTCCCTCAGCTCACAATGCCTCCACTTCTCCATATCACTCCTAATCAATACACAGGTAGGATTGTGTATAACTTAAACCTGATCCTTGTTCTAACATAACCAAGGAAATTCCTTTTGGCAATCAGGCAAATTCTTCATTACCAACCATGGGTTTTCATCCTCTGCTTGACAATCACCCTACCTATCTCAGAAGTGCAAAAGTACAAGATGTCAATGAGCAATATTTTCCTTAGACAACATGCACATCTAGAAATACTTGCTGCCTTTATAGAAGTCTTGTGAAGTTTCTCAGTCCATTCTAAATTCAGTGAGACAGGAAACCAACAGATGAATGAACTGAACCTTTGAGAAACAGGTCATTAATGAAGAGAAAAGGTTTTTAAATATTACAAAGAAAATGACTTCTAGGAATCAGAGAATAATATGTCTCAAAGGGGTCTCAAGTGGTTTACCAATTCTCTTCTAAAGAGCTTCAAAAGAAGATCTTTTTGCTACAGAGAAGCCAAAGTCATAGATGTCTCCTAATGCCCTTTTCAGATTTGATTAATCCACTCAATAAAAAGATACAAAGAGAGAGAGACTTCAGGTTATTGTAGCAGAATGATGTGGTAATGTGGACTCCCCCAAAGATAACACTCATAGAATCTAGACAAAATATTTTTTAAGGGCCGGCCCGGTGGCGCACTGGATAGTGCGCCGCTTGGGAAGCGCGGCGGCGCTCCCGCCCGAGGGTTCGGATCCCGCATACAGACCGGTTCCCGCTCACTGGCTGAGCGAGGCGCGGGAGCGACGCCAAGGGTTGCAATCCCGTTGCCGGTCCCTGGTCCGGTACGGGGGCAACACTGAGGGTTGCGATCCGTTGCCGGACATGGAAAAAGAAGACAAAAAAAAATTTTTTTAAAAACGATTTATACCACTGAAAATGGTATAAAAGCAGACAAAAGACAGAAATACTACAGCTGGAAGAAGTAAGAACATAAACACAATTTGTTTGGAAAAAGCACAATTTGTTGAAAAGATTATTTTTCACTATTGAATTGACATGAAACTTTTATAAAAGAAATCAATTCCCACATACAGACCGGTTCCCGCTCACTGGCTGAGCGAGGCGCGGGAGCGACGCCAAGGGTTGCAATCCCGTTGCCGGTCCCTGGTCCGGTACGGGGGCAACACTGAGGGTTGCGATCCGTTGCCGGACATGGAAAAAGAAGACAAAAAAAAATTTTTTTAAAAACGATTTATACCACTGAAAATGGTATAAAAGCAGACAAAAGACAGAAATACTACAGCTGGAAGAAGTAAGAACATAAACACAATTTGTTTGGAAAAAGCACAATTTGTTGAAAAGATTATTTTTCACTATTGAATTGACATGAAACTTTTATAAAAGAAATCAATTAACCATACATATATGCATCTATTTTTAAACTCTTTCCTATTTTATTAATCTATGTGTGATATTTATGCCAAAGTGACACTGTATTGATTATTCAAACTTAGGTTAAAAAAAGCGCCTTGAAACCAGGTACTATAAGTCATCCAATTTCGTCCATCCTTTTCAAAGCTGTTTTGGCTTTTGCATTTCTTTACACATTTTAGAATTAGCCTGGCACTTTGTACCAAAATCTTGTTAGAATTTTTATTAGGAACTCATTGAATCTATACATTAATAGGATAATCAATATCTTAACAATTTTGAATTTTGATTGATGAACATAGTATATATCTCCATCTATGTAGATGTAGAAATATTCTTTGCTCTTATATCTACTTTTTCTGATATTAACATAGCTATTCCAACCTTCTTTTGATTAGTGCTAGCATAGTTCATCTTTTCCCACCATTTTACTTTTAAAGTACTTGTGGCTTTATATTTAAAATGCATTTCTCTTGTTGGGAAAAATGCCAAAATAATTTTCTCATAAGCCTGTTTTGTCCTTGAAGTAATGTTTTGCCTTTGAAATGATATTTGCTTGTTACAATAGTCTGGCCTCTAATCACTACTTGTAATTTTTGGCATCTGTAACCAAGCTTGCTTAACTGCACAGAACATTACACTACCCTACTGAATGCTGAGAAAAGAAAAAAAAATGTGAAAACCCTGGAAGAATCTGCTTGTCAAAACATTATGAGACCTGAGCTCAAGGTCCAGATTTTCAAGCATTAGCTTCTCTGGCATTTTAAATTACCTGATTCTCCAACTCTCTGAGTGCTGACTACTTCTTGGTCCAGGCCATTTCTATAACACTCTCAGGAAACAATTTTAGGTCCTGCTTTTTAATATCCAATCTGACCATCTCTGTCTTTTAATATGGACATGTAGATGACTTATATTTAATGTGATGATTGATGTGGTGAGTTTAAACCTACAACCTTACTATTTGTTTTATATTTGTTTCATCTATTCATTGTTACTTTTTCTCTCTTTTTCTTCCTTCTTATGGATTGGATATTTTTATTATTCCATTTTTATATTTTTGTTGCTTCATTAGCTATAGTTTTTCTTTAAGCTCTATACTGCAAATACTTATCACAGTCTACCTATAAGTAATATTATGTCACTTCATGTATAGCATAAAAGCCTTTCAACAGTATATCCCACTTCGTCGTCTTTGTTTATATTGTTGACATGTTTTCTTAATACATATATTATAAGCCACACAATATATCGTTAATATTTTTTTTTTTTTAATTTTTGTCCTTTTTGAGATGGGCCGCACCGCGCTCAGCCAGTGAGCACACCAGTCATCCCTATATAGGATCCAAACCCGCGACGGGAGCGCTGCTGCGCTCCCAGCGCCGCACTCTCCCGAATGCGCCACGGGCTCGGCCCTATTGTTAATATTTTTGCTGTAACTAGTAACTTATCATTTAAAGAGATTTAGAAAATGAGAAACACTTTTACATTTACTGACATATTTTCTATTTCTGTTGCTCTTCCTTCATTTGTACAAATCCAGATTTCTATCTGGTATCATTTTCCCTGGGTTTGACACATTTCCCTTAACATATCTTACAGTGCAGATCTGTTGGTGATGAATTTTTTCCAGCATTTAAGTCTTTGAAAAAGTGTTTATTTTGCCTTTATTTTTGAAATATATTTTCTCTGTTTACAGAATTCTACGTAGGCCTTTTTTTTTTTCTTTCAGTTCTTTAAAGTTGTTGTTCCAGTACGTTCTGAAAAGAAGTCTGCTATCTTTCTAAGGTTTTTCCTGTGTACATAATGTCTTGTTTTGCTCTATTTGCTTTTAAGATTTTCTCTTTATCACTGATTCTAAGTAATTTTCTCACTTCCCTTTGGTATAGTTTTCTTTATGTTTCTTGTCCTTGGAGTTTGTTGAGCTTCTTGGCTTGGGAAGCCTACAATTTTCAACAAATTTAAAATATTTTTGACCAGTTTTTCTTCAAATACATTTTCTACCCCCTTCAGATAGTTCAGTTACACTTATTGAGGCCACTGGAAGCTATCCCACAGTGCATTGATGTCCTGTTCACTTTTCAGCTTTTTTGTTTTTACTCTCTGTATTTCATTTTTGCTACTTATTATTGCTATATGTTCAAGCTTATTAAATCTTTTTCATTTTGAATCTTCCATTAACATATTTTTCTACTCAGATATTCTATTTTTATATCTACAAGTTCAATTTGTTTTTTAAACTTACATGTCTCTATTCGACATCTCATGTTTTCCTCTACCACATGAACATATGCAATATAGATACAATAACTGTTTTAATGTAGATATCTACTAATTCTTTCATCTGTATCATTTATACATCTGTTTCTATTGAATAATTTTTATGCCCTTTTGTGTTGTATTTTCTTGATTCTTTGCATGCCTGGTAATTTTTTACTGGACAACAGCCATTGTGAATTCCACTTTGTTAGATATCAGGTACTTTTTGTATTGTAATAGATCTTTGTTCTTAGATAATGTTAAGTTACTTGGAAACAGTTTGATCCTTTTGAAGCTTGATTTTCCGCTTTGTTATGTGGGACTAGAGGAGACTTTAGTCTTGAAATGAATTTGCAACACCATTGAGTCCATATCCTTCTGAGTACCCTACCCCACATTCCATGTGTTACAAGTTTTTCCACTCTAGTTAGTGGAAACACAAATTATTCCCAGAACTGCTGTTCCACCCACTGTTTTTCAGTGGTCCTTTCCTCAATCTTGGGTTGTTTCTTTTTATGCATGAGTTGAGCAGTACTTAGAAAATTTGAGAAAAACCCTCTGCAGATTTCTGGCTCTCTTTCTCTTTCTCTCCCTTTCTCTCTGCCCCTTCCTCCAGCTCTTCACTCTCCATGAAGCTCTATTTTCTTCTCTGCAAGACACCTTGGCCTTCCCAATTTCTCAACTCTTTTTCATCAACTGAGAAAGTTCACCATGCACTATTTGGGTTCCCCCCCTCCCTACATTGTAGCCTAAAAATTCTCCCCAGGCAGTAAGCACGTGCAATTGTAGAGCTCACCCTTGTTTATTTCCTTTAGGGATCACTATCCTGGGCTGCCTTTGTTCAATTTCTGAAAAACACTATATATTTGTTTACTTCTTGGTGGTTGTTTAAGACGAGAGGGTAAATTTGGCCCCTGTTACTTCCTATTAGCTGGAAGCAAAAGTATCCACTCATATTTTTCACAGGTAGTCAAACTCAATCTACAACTGAACTAATTTCTATCTCCTCCTCCCACATTCATTGTTCCAACCACAAGTCCTAAAAAACAAAAACAAAACAGCACTGCTCCTGCTCCAGTGTTCCCTGTTTTAGAAAACAGCACCACCGAATCATACAAGCCAGGAACCTAGAAGTTATCCTTTTCTCCTCCCCTTTTCCTCACCCCATAATCTAATGAGTCACCAAATTCTTTCTATTCCTCCAGTCATTATCTTCATCCTGGACAACTGCAATTACTTTGTGGCTGGTCTCTAACTCCAAAACTACCCTACTCCAATCTATTATTTATATCAAAGCAACTGTCATTTAGCCTTAGTCTATACACAAACAACAACAAAGAGCTGCAATTATATCTTTGCCTTTACTTAATGTGTTTATTGCAGTGGTATGGGTATAGTATGGAGGTACTTCAAAAAGTTCATGGAAAGATTCATATTATCTTTTTTTTTTTTTTCCTTTTTTTCTTTTTTCGTGACCGGCAATGGGATCGCAACCCTCGGTGTTGCGCCCGCACCGCACTCAACCAGTGAGCGGACCGGTCTCTACATGGGATCCGAACCCTCTGCGGGAGCGCCGCCGCACTCTCAAGCGCCGCACTCTACCGAGTGCACCACCAGGCCGGCCCCATATTATCTTTTAATTCCATTTTTCCATGGACTTTTTGAAGTACTCCCATAATTTCAAAACTATTTTGTGTATATTATAGGAGTAGGCAAATGAGTAAATGTACCAATGTTGACTGTAGGTAGTGGTATCGATGTAAATTCATTACACATACATATATATACATGTATACATATATGTGTATATTTATACTCATATTTGTGTGTGTATATATGTGTGTGCATATGCATACGAATATATAAAAGTGTGTGTACACATATATATATATATAATATATATTTTTGTGTGCGTATGTGTTTGTCTTTACAATTTTGTCTACAGAAAGTTCCTAGAAGCAACGATACCCTAGTAGCTATGAGAACACCTATTACCCAGAAGTTAGATTCTAAATATAATTTCCCACAAACAGATACCATTTCTTCTTGGAAAAATAACTGATTCCAAGGCTGGATATGGGAAAGTACAAGATAGATCTGGAATATACTTTTATGCCATATATTAATAAAATGCTCAAAAATGAGGAGAACATATGAAAAGGAAACAGAAGCCAGATTAAATAGGATCTCAGTATTTAAATATGAATATGGGAGATTATGAATACACATTTTAACCAAAATGAATAATGACATTGATGGCTTGTAATCCATTGAATAAATTGAGAATCTATTCATTCATACTAATACTAGCTAATCAATTAAAGAGAAAATTTGATTTTTCATGCAGTAGAATGCCATCTAATAAATGTAGAATAACAAATTTAGAAAATAATTATTTGCAGCCATAATTGTTATTATTTATGCAAGAATAATCAATAGTGGCTAAAACTATTGGGTGCAAGTTGGAAGACAAACAGAATAGTCTCAAAGCACCTTTGCACAAATTACTTACTAATTATAAATTTTAAAAACTAGTAATTTTAGAGTGGAGTAACCTGATGGACATCCAAATTAACCTTACCAATAACGGGGAAACAGACATCATGCTCCTTCTTGAGTAATGCATAAATAAAGACACAACTCCGGGGTGTTACTTTCAAAAATGAATAAGTAAGATCTATTCAATGTCATGAAAGATAAAGAAATGCTCAGTAACTATACCAGCTTATAAGCTAAAGAGACATGACAATAATTGCAATGCATAATCCTGAACTGAATCCTAAATCAAGGAAAATTGCTATAAAGGATACTTTTTGGATAATTGGCAAAATTTGAATATGGACTACAAATTATAAATTAGTATTAGGTTACATTTTCTGAATTTATAATTATATTATAGTTTTAGAAAATAATTTCTCTGTTCTAAGGAAATGCACACAGAAGTATTTAAGGACAAAGGGGCATAACATCTGCAACTAATTCTCAAATGGTTCAGGAAAAAAATGTAGAACACATACACACCACACACTTGCATATACTATTTCAACACAGCCCATGATATATTATAATATATTTACCTTATTGTGATCATATTGCTGATTATACTAAACTGGTGGCCACCTAAGATCCTTTCTAACCAGTAGATTGCTCCATTTTGGAGTGTCAGGCTCATAGGTGCTCAAGGTTTTGAAAACAGAGGCATGTTTCCCAGATGTTAGTGGGCCACTCCTGTCATCCCGGCAGGGATAAGTATTTGGTTACTAAAAATGGGTGTTGTCAAACTTTGAGGTATAACAATCCAGATGTACTTGCCTAAGTGAAATCCAGAACCTTCCAAAACCAGGCCAGAGATCACGTATTGAAATGATGGATTAGAACTAATTTCCAGTGCTCGGAGAGAAGAAACTCAGCATCACATTAACCTCATTGATCAATAAACTACTGAATGCACTTTATGACTCTCTTTTAGATGACAACGGCCAAGGAGAAGATCTTTTTTTTTTTTTTTTTTTTTTTTTTTTTTTTTTTTTCCGTTTCCGGCAAA
>NW_007730779.1:148287-163285 GCF_000696425.1 Galeopterus variegatus | reverse complement strand
CTTTTTGTCTTTTTCCGTGTCCGGCAACGGATCGCAACCCTCAGTGTTGCCCCCGTACGGGACCGGGGACCGGCAACGGGATTGCAACCCTCGGTGTTGCTCCCGCGCCTCACTCAGCCAGTGAGCGGGAACCGGTCTGTATGTGGGATCCGAACCTTCGGGCGGGAGTGCCGCCGCGCTTCCCAAGCGGCGCACTTATCCAGTGCACCACCGGGCTGGCCCGAAGGAGAAGATCTTAAAATAATAACTGACCTCCAAGCCCAGGTCTCAGCCGGTTGTCATAGCCATCCAGAAGACGATCCAAGATTCTGGTGAAGATAGTGATGTTGTCGGTGCTGTCATCAGGAATATCTGGGGCATGCTTAGGAGAGAGTCTGAGACAGTGCGGGAAAATAGAAGAAAAATAATCATTCTTAATAAGAAACAATTACATGTCTAAACATTTTAATTCAAGAAGATTTCAAAGAATAGACTGGGCCAATCAAATAGCCTTCTGTCTTAACCAAAACAGCAAGTACTTTCTATTTGTCACAATGATTGCCTTTGTAGGAGGCACAGTGGTCAGTATTTGAGCTCTTATTCCAGAATTGGGATAAGCTTTACCAGGCATATGTTTTAGCTCCATTTAAGTAGTGGAGAGACACAAGCAGAAATCCTGGACAGAACCGATAATAGTACCTGGCATATAGTTGATTCATCAAATTTTGTTGCATGAATGAACAGGCCTCAAAATAAAAAAGAAAAATGTTGTTAATGAGAACTTACCTCTCTTCTGGCCCAAAGAAACAAGTTCACAGAGCAATAGACCCTTGTATTGCCTCTAGTTTACCCCAGTCCTTCAAAAGACATGCATGTTTAGGCTATGGGACAAAGTCAAGCTCATTGACCATCTAGAGATTAAGTGCAGGACGCTGGCAGTAACAATATTAGCTCAACAGCCTCATCGAGGACCCCAGTGTGTTCATGTTAGGGGAAACAGGAGAGGCACAGATTTGGAGTTGCGGATGCAGTTCATACAACAACCCAAAGAGAAGAGAAAAGACGTTTTTCCTAATAGTGCGTATCCTCAGGGAGAGAACAGATTTTTAAAAACAAATAAAATTCCAAATTTCTGTGTAGATCCTGTATCTGTGCTGCTCACAAACCTTTCGTAACTCTTCACAGCTTAGCAAATAAAATTCCAACCCCTTAGCCTGACATTCATGGCCTTCTACAATCTGTTCCTACTATACTTTTACAGCCACAAATTCCACTACTTCTCTTTCTGGCCAGAAATCATAGCCAAATCAGATTAGTAACCATTTTCCAACATTCCCTATGTTTTCATTTCTCAAGCCCAGTCTTTACCGTAAGTGGAAAGGTCTAACTAAAGATTCAGCAGTATGGATGCTAGTTATATACTGGAGAGGGAATGAAAAACACCTGGAATTCAATAGCACCCACTCTAACATCATTACAGAAGCCACTTGAAGAAAAAACAAACACCCTGTGTTTTGTCGAGAATATGTCCAATCCATCTCAAAAGACAGCTGTTCCTTTCCGAAATAGCCTCCATAGACTGGTAATGAAACTAGAGAAGTAATAGCTTGAGACACACCCACTCAACATGTGCCCCACCTGTTCACACTAAATTTATTGCTGAGTTAAAGTGAAATAAAGAAGTCCTTCATGCCTTTTGAGTAACTGAAAACCACTGCTTTGCAAAAATGCACAGGAAGATTTAACTGGTATATAAGTGAATGATAAAATAACAAGGTACTAGATCTTAGAGACCTGATTCCATATACAAATGTAAGCAGACATGCTCCAACTTGAAATGTGACATGATCCAAAGTTTGCAAAGAATTAAGGGTACAGTCTTCATTTGCAACAGTGCCAAAAAGTGTAGCTACTTCACAGGCAAGACTATGCATGTTTATGATGCAAGTCTCATATTTCTCATAATTTATCTGAATGATTGTAACCATAGTACCAATGCATGAGCACCATTTCAGCAACATTTCTGGTTAAGTGGATTTTCATAGGCCAACCCGAGAATGATTTATAACACTGTCTACATGGAAAAAAGGGGAAACTACAGTACTAAGAACATTCTCTCCCCAGTTATGATTTTCTCCTTACTCCACACCATAGCCACGATCAAAGCAATGAGCTGGCCATCAGCTCAAAGCCTCTCAATCAGTCCTGGTGGCTGATATCCTTACAATGAAGAGTGCTGGCAATCATCTTCTTAACCAAGTAATCCAACTTAGCATCAGTAATACTGAGCAACTTTACCTCCTGACATTATGCAATAGGAAGTCACAGCATCACCTACGAAACGTACTTGATTCTGGCCTCAAACATCCACCCCTGTCCTGTGTCACAAATGCTACACTTCCACTTCAAAATGAAAAATGATAGGATCAAATGATGTTTCTTATTCCTTCAGGTTCTACAAGAAAATTGCACTTGCCCCATCTTAGCACAGTCCATCCATCCATGTGGCTGAGATATGAAGCATTTAGAGATTGAGAGATTACTATACTATGGTACTTCAAAGTTCATGGAAAAATAAAATTAAAAGATAATATGAATCTCTCCATGAACTTTTTGAAGGACCCAAGTATATAAGTATATGCTTATGTACATAAAAGAAATGAAGATGTGCTTAGCTCTTACTTAAAAGTGAATATAAGGCCAATGCACTGTGCAACCTTTGTTACTGAAATAAGAGGTACACTGTAGTGGTTGATAGCGTGGACTCTGGAGCCAGACTCTCTCAGATTTAGTCCTAGCTCTGCCACTTTCTAGTCATGTGAGTTTTGACACATAAAATATGTGTCTCCATATTTTATCTGTAAAACAGGGATAATAACATCACTTAGCCAACAGTTCTGTTATCAGGATTATATGAATTAACATATATAAAGCACTTAGAATAGTGCTTGGTACTATTTATATAGTAAAAGCTATATAAATATAAAGTTTAAACTAACATGATGGAACATGAAAATTATAAATAAGTATAAACTCTTAAATTGAGTTTCAAAATACCCAATTAGAGAACAAAGGAGAGTGTGCAGTTTGAATTGAAGCAATGTCTGGAAAACCATACTATATCAGGAGAATAGTTGAAAGAAATGAGTTAGCCTGCAGAAAAGAAGAATGGTGTAGATCTGATAGCTATTATGTGGAAAAGGAAGCTAATGTTACAGGAGCCTATATCTGTAGGCATTAGAAGAAGGTTTGCTTCAGTTCAATGGGAAGCACTTTCCAACCTCCAGAGCCCTGCCCTGTGGTAGCAACACAGCTTATCACTGGAGAGATTCAAACTGGCAGATCAAGCATCAAGCATAATGCAAGGTAGGAGCCTAGAGACTGACAGCCTCTCATGTCCTACATCTGGTTCTGAAAAATGTAAGATTTGATCATCAAATGCTAAGAGTATTGATGCATTGATTCAACAACAGACATTGCATGTAAATGGAAGAAACTGGATTTTTCATACTTATACTTCAAATCACAGTAAATACACGTGTGGTTACAGTTGTCAGTTTATGCTGAGATTAAGAGGACTGAGAATATACCTTTCAAGATGGATATAGACATTTACAAGGACGGACGCTTTTGGTACAGTGGCACCAAGTCAGGCTGTGAATGTGACGAGGAAACAGGCAACTCCCCAACCATTTCCTCTTCAGTTTACAGCATTGGCTCTCACCACTGCCACCGCCACAAAATCATGATGCAGAAAAAGTGTTAATATTGTGCCTCATCCTTCCAAAAATCATGGTCTTCACTCTATTCTTAAATGTGTAAATACGAGGCCTTGTGCCAAATGTCTTTCATTTGCCCTTCCAAATATATTCTCCACTGTTTTCCACTCTATTCTCTTTCCTAGAAGGCTGACATGTATGAACTACATCAACAGGGATCCCCTGGTCTCTGCTTTCAACTTGAGTTTGGCCAGCTTGGCTGAAAATCAGAGAAAGAAGAATACAAAAGTCTGGACATGTAATTTCCTGGCTCTTTCCCTATGAAATCTTCTTAGGCTGGCTATTTCCTCTACTAAAGGTCTCTGTACCTCTTAAGAAAACTTCTCTAATATGATATGCCTGCTGCAAGCATTAAGTTCTTGCTCTATTCCTTGTGGTTTCCCTACCTAGACAATAACTTTATGATTAGTTTCTTTGCAAATCCATCCTCCTCAAATAATTTTAATTGAAATGTCCCATCTGTATTCTTTGGAATCCTGACTGATTCAACAAAGTGCAGACAGACCTGGACAGAGGATCCATTTGGCACTTGCTTCTTAGGCACTTACTTGTCAACACATTATGAATTGCTTTTCCATGTTTGCTAAGGTTCCAGAATCCCATATCCCTAACCATACTGTTAGTTCCTTGAAAACAGGGACTGTGTCCCTAAAATATTGACCATCAGAATCATCTGGAGCACTTGATAAAATGCAGATTGTTAGGCACTATCTCCAGAGCTACTAAATCACAATCTTCAGATGTGGAGCCTGCTTTCTTGCTTACTCATGCTGAACACTGAGAACCATGGCATCTAACTGATTGTTGAAGTTGCTGGGGCAGCCAACCCAGGTGATTTAATTGAATAAACCACTAAAGGTGGATAAAATAATGCAGCAAATAGATTTTTTCAACAAACAAAAACATAATTCAGAAGGTGTGAAACCAAGCAAGGTATGAAAGCAAGCAAACAAAAAGAAGCATGCCAAGTGTCAGAATTATCAAAACATGCCATTTTAAAGTTTTATTGGTTCCTTTATTTCTAGCAAATACATATAGAATGTCAACACTAATATTTGGAACTAGGTTTTTAGTAAACATAGCCCTCCAAAGCATGAATTGCATTAGACTTGGAAGAAAGTAAACAAACAACAACAAAAAGGTCTCTAAATTCAAGAAACATGCAGGCATTATGCTCCTGTATCAAAACCAAGCACTCCACTGTGCTCTTTCAGGTGGGATTTCTTGACCTCTTCTATAGGATAGAAGGCTTTGCTGTCTGGTTCCTTAAACATTAACAGGATGTAAACAAATCACTGAAAATAGGAGAGATGACAATTAATACTGAGGATGGAGGCAAAAAGAAAAATGCAGATATAAAATGAATATAACAAATATTCATTATGAAGACCAAAACTCACAAAGAAAAGTGGCTAATTCTCTTCAAAATCTTTGTTTAGCATTATAAGAAAATATGTGGTACATTTTCAGAAAATTTTATTCTCAGAGTTAAAATTAGAAGGTTTTAATGCTTGAAAAGGCAATGTTCATTTATTTAAAATCTTCATCTTATATAGAACATCTGTCATAATCCAATGAAATTAGATACATGAGGAGTTAATAAAACAGAATTGGTTTTAATTTTCAGATTGGCAGAAAGAACAAAAAGAGCTTTAAAATGCTGATAGTAGATAGAAAGATTCAGCATACATTAAGATAATTAACCCTGCAAAAATAATTAGGATCAAGTCCTACTTCAAGGTGCATACATCCACGAATATGGGACAAGAGCCAAATGTAGGACAAACGAACACAAAGGCACTACCAAGGAATAAAATATTCTGTGTAATACTGAAATGTTTAAAGGTTAAGGCGTCATTTCTAGTAATGATATTTCCTGGACAAGATGGAATTTTAAGGTCTAAAAGAAGTTCAACATTGCTGAAGAGCACAAATTTTGGTGGGGGGAGGACTAAAAAATAAGGCTAAGAAGGTGAGTAAAGGCTGGGTCATAATGGACTTTATAAAATCATGTTAAGGAATTTGGATTTTATTCTCAGGACAATAGGAAGCTATTATAGGGCTTTAAATAGGGTATGTATGACTCAACATTCATTACAGAAGAAACACTGGCTACAGAGTAAAGGTTAGTTTGGATGGAAGCATAACTTTAAGAAGTAAGACCAATTACAGGCTCTTGTAGTAGTGCAAATGGGAGACAACATTGGATTAAATTAGGATGGTAGCAAGTAAGTTGGAAAAAAATAGATGAATCCAAGAAATGTGGGAGGTAGAAATGACAGATCTTGGTGACTGATTCAATCTGAAGAGAGAAAGGTAGAAAATTGGCAATAACAATTCCAAGTTTCTGGCTTGAGCAACTGGGTGCACGGTGGTGTCATTGACTGAAACAGGAAAAAATGGAAGAGGAATATGTTTTGTTTGTTTGCTGTTTGTTTTGTTTTGTTTGTTCTTTAAGGTGCAAGAGGGAGATGGAGATGATGACACTACCTTGGAACATGTTTTGTTGAAAGAATTTGTGAAATTGCCAAGTGGACATGTCCAATGGACAGTTGGATATAGAGTTCTGATACTTGAGAGAAGACAGAAATAGATACTGAGATGAGAGTCATTGACATTTATATAAGGTACCATCATAGGAATAATGAAATCACTCGGGGGTTTTATATGGTAAGAAGAGAGCCTAGAACAAAACAAAGAAAAACACTAACACCTGAGGGATGAACAAAGGAAGAGAAGACTACAAAAGATCTTTATACCACAAAGTCCTTTAATATAGCTGTGTATATCATGGAAAATATTGTAGAAAGCATAGCTATAAAAGTATGAAGAAAACCAGGTGTAGTATTTACTATTGGTACTATGTCCAAATCCCCTTTACTGGGCTGGTGAAACCATCCTCCAGCTACCTTGGAGAATTACCATCTGTTGAAGAGAACCACCTCACCCTAAAGTGCCCAGAAGGCTATGCCTTCTTTCTCCAGGAGACACACAGGCAAAGACTGATTGAGATGAGGGTACAAAAGCTTGGGCCCTTCACCTCAAGGTAGGACAAATCCATAGTACCACTTATGCTCCATGGCTTTCCATGGGGCAAACTGAGGCTATACTTCAAGTGAAATTGCACCTTTGCTTTACTTCTTCCCTTTCTCTATCTTGTTTCCCTTAATCCTTATAGGTTTCTCCTGAGAGAGTTCTCTCAATAAATCATTTGCTCAAAAATCCTATCTCGTTCCCTGCTTCTAGAGAACCTAATCTAAGTACCAAGGAGTTGTGGTGTCTTTGAAGTCAAAAAGAGAATTACTCCTAAATGTATAGTTATATTTTATGCATGTTTCTTTTTTTTTTTTTTTTTTTTCCTTTTTGTCTTTTTTCATGCCCGGCAACGGATCGCAACCCTCAGTGTCGCACCCGCACCAGACCGGGACCGGCAACGGGATCGCAACCCTCGGTGCTGCGCCCGCACCTCGCTCAGCCAGTGAGCCACCGGTCTGTATGTGGGATCCGAACCCTCGGCGGGAGCGCCGCTGTGCTCCCAAGCGGCGCACTGTAGCAGTGCGCCACCGGGCCAGCCCTTTATGCATGTTTCTATATGTATGTTTATTTTATAACAAAAAGGAATTAAGGAGGGAGAAGTCAAAAATGTTGAATATTGCTACATGCTACTAAAGAAATTGAGTAACATAAAGACATACAAATATTCATTTTAACAATAAGGCCAACACTGGTCATCTTGGTTACAGAAGTTGCCTTAAAATCATGGGGTTGGAAGACAGACAGCAAAAAGTAGAGTGAGAAGTAAGTAGAGACAATAAAGCAGATTCACTCCTTCAAGAAAACTGGCTGTGAAGGGGAGTAAAGACTTAAGGCACTATGTGGAAGGAAGATTTTTAAGTTTAAGATGGGAGATCCTCAATCACATTTAGATGCTAATGGGCCAGAGCCAATAAAAAAGGGACAAGCTGAAGACCTAAAAAAGAAGAGATAAAATTGGGAGCAAAAGGCTAGAGTTAACTGCCTTTAAGATACTACGGAGGGGATTCAAGTATGGGTTAGGGAGTTGCCCAAGACCTTTGAGATCTCTTTCCACTTTGTGAGTCTAAGCTGATGATTTTTTTTTCTTCAAAATACAGTGTAATGTATGAGTATCAGAGGCCAGAGTACTTGGATTCATCTGGGGAAAATTCTGAAGTTTTGGTCTGAGGCAAAAATTTATCATAGTCTTCTCTTGTTCCAGGAGTTAAAGTTCTTACCCGCCAATATCCTGCTTCACAAAATCCCCAGGTTCTTGTCGTCTTGATTCCCCTTGACCACTGGTTTCAGGGAGAATATTAATCAGGAAAAGAATCCCAAGGCTGGTCGTGTAGTAGTGACTCATTTGTGTGATTATCATCTTCTTAGGCACCAACTTAGGAGAGACCTGTTAGATCCATAGTTCAGAAGAAGGGGAAGGGAGAGAGGAGAAAGAGGTAAAGAAAAAAAAAAAAAGATTTTATTTAACTCTATTAGAGCCATTTAACTTCTCTAGTATCTAGTTACTCCATGCTTAATTTGACATTTCCCTTCCCCAGTTTATCAATGCCACCAAAATTCGCTCCCAACATATCCCTCTCCCAAATATATCACAGCCCATCCAAGAAAGAATGCATAGGGTAGTATAAAGAGCTCTAGATCAGTAATCAGGAGTCTAGGGTACAGTTCTTTCCCTTCCTTGTCTTCCCATATGACTAGGTGAGTCACACAACCTCCCTCAGCCTCAGTTACCTCTTATAATCCAAGATCTTAAAATAGTCTCTCATGTCTTCATTTTATTTGCCCCCATTCCCCCATTTGATATTTAGTGTCACAAAGGCTTTTGCCTTAGCTAACTGTACAATATTGTAAAAAAAAAAAAAAAAAAAAAAAAAAATTCTAGTATATTAAGACCTGGAGTCTCTTTATAGCATTTTTAGGATTGATTCTTATCTTGACAGAGTTAAGCAATTTTCCAAAAGATCAAAGGGCCTGAAATAGATAAGACTGTTTCCTCTGAATCAGGTTGAGAAATGCTGAATGATAAGACACCATGGCTCTTGAATAAGAATGCAATGTTTCCCATAAAGAGATATTTGAGGGGAAAAACCAACTCCTTTAGATAGAGTCCACAACATAAAGAAGAAATCCAAGCCTAGTCTCCTGGCACAGAAGTCCCTAAGAAGGCAGCAAATTGTACTGATGACAGAGTTAGTGATTTGGAGTTGCCTGTTTGCAAGGCTGTTTTATTAACTCCAGAAGGGTAGAGGTTTACCCAAACATGGGGTTAAGAAAGCAGCCAGTAAAATGACACTTACTTGTTATCTCTAAACTGTGTGGCTTCTTTGAATCTGAGATACTGACCATTTGAAGGAGACTTAACTCTGACCCAACATCATACGGCAGTTTCTTATGGTCAACCTAATATATGTGCTTGTGACATTCACAGGTCATGAGGAATATAAGAGTTGACAGACATTTTACAGGAATGGACAGGAACAGCTTGGTTCAGAAAACCATAGCATATGAGTAAAAACAAACATGGTGCATGATTAGATGACTCTGGGGCATGAGCAGCATCCCTGGTATGGGAAGTAACCATGATATTTGCTCAAACACCCACAGTGCTTTAGCAGACTCAGATGGTGTATCATCACATGACAAGGGTTAATGCTCAAATAATCATGAAATAATCATGACATTTGAATTTGCAACTACTCAACAGGAACAGGGAGACTTGGTACAGGATATAGAGTCCAAATTATAGAAACAATCCATGGAATATAAGACATAACAATGATGCATGCTCAGAAAATATGACTGCATGAGTAACAATCCTGGGTAACAGAGAAGACAACCACACTGCATAAACAAAGAAATCCAGAGTGCATGTTCAACTATGCTATTCTAGTACATAACTAAAGGTTATATTCAAATTATCATGGTAAACAAAGCTAACTGTCACACTAGAATAAATAGCAATGGCACAGAAGTAAATGCCCATGATTTGGGAGGAGGAAACTATGGTGTAAAGTATGATGCATAAAAGGACAACAATGTTATGTGATATTGTAACTAAAGCACATATTCAAATAACCATTATGAATTAGAAGACAACCATCATATATATAGAAGAGTAGACCCTCTAACAACCATAGCATTTTGTTAGCAAACATCGTTATTACAGTGCATGAGAAAACATTTATGGAACAAAGCCATTTGGCCATGGTATTTGTCAGAAAACCATAGTACACGAGCCTAATAATCACAAAACAAGAGAAGAGGGCTTTAGTACACATTCCATTTAAAAACGTGCTGCTGGACAGTTGCACAATAATGTGAATATAGTTAACACTACTGAACAGTACACTTAAAAATGGTTAAGATGGTCCATTTTATGTTATGTGTTTTTTACGATGAATAGAAAAAAAATATTTAAAAAGCATGTTGCTGGAACAGGTAGTCTTGGCAAATTAGCAAATATTCACAGAAAAGAACCCGCACCTGGTATATGTGCAGAGAAATGTGGCACATTAGCATTTATTAGTATTAAATAAACATGCATCCATGGTACATGCTCAGACAACCATCAAATAAATGCATACAGGACTTTAGGAGGACAGGCACCCAAAATACCTCCTATGACAAACAGTGATTTTTCAAGTGACTATAGTGTACAAACTGAAAGCCATGACAGTAAAACAGGGAGCATTCAAACATGATCAAGTACCCATGTAGCTGGAAACAACTATGCTTATACTTAGACAACCATGATGCATGTGAAGAGGTATTTGGTATAAAAATCCTTAGTCTTGATGTATGCACATGCTATGTATGCATCATGGCAACCATGATACAGGAGTTAAATGACATGGTTTAGGAACACATGGCCGTGCTGTAGGACTAGACTGCCATGATGCAGAAACAGAAGGTCACGGTCCATAATTAAGCAGACATGGTCAAAAAATTTTAACTGGAGCGGAGAGGTAAGATATAGATGCAAATGGCCATAGTGAAAAATTGATATATGTATAAGTACAAAAATATAGTGCACACATCCATGGTGAATAAATTGAAAATTACAGAAAAGGAACATCACATAATGATATTGATATTCAAAAAACTATGATGCATGAGTAGAAAGTACAACCTAATACTGCTTTTAAAGTTGGCATAAGGAAGCCATGCCACATTTCAAAAGTAGACAACCTGGTGTGTGCTCATATATGTACAGTGCATGGAGAAAACACCAATGTCCTATGAGTTTGCAATCAACCATGGCACAATAGCAGATGCCTGTGGTAGAAGCAGATTGGCTATGAAACAGGAGGAGACAACCCTTGTGCAGGCTCAGATAATTATGGTGTTCGAATGAATTACACATGATATATGAACACGTAATCATGACACATGCTCAGGCCATCATAATATGTGATTATGTAACGACAATACAAGGAACAAAGGGAGAAAAATACCAAATATATGCTGATAACTTGTAAACTAATATTTCTATTCCAGATCTCTCCTGGAACCCATATTCGTACCTAGATATGGGTTCCAGGAGAGAACCCATATGTTAAACTCATATCTTAACCCATGGGTTAAACCTAAACCCATGTTAACTTTAAGATGCCTCTCAGACATCTAGGTACAGAGATCTCTGAGAGGCATCTTAAACCTAACATGTTTAAATCTGAGGTTCAGATATCTACACCACACACGTACATAGACCTGTTCCTCCTGCAGTCTTTCCCATCTCAAGTAACAGTAACTCCACACTTCCCTTTGCTCACAGTGAAAACTCTGATGTCATTCTTAACTCCTCACAATCCAGTCTTTCAGTAAGTCGCATTGGCATTTCAATCAGAGGAAACATATCCACATAAAACCACTGGTCATCACCTCTGCTGCGACCACTCTGGCTCATCATCTGTTTTAAAATCATTGTGAAAGCCTAAATGGTCTTGCTGCCTCTGCCCTTGCTCCCCTGCAGTCTGTTCTCCATACAGCAGCCAGAGTGAACTTTTGAAGTGTTCAGTCAGCTCACGTCTCTTCTATGCTCAAAATCCTCCCATTTCTTCCCATTTCAAAAGCCTCACTTAGCATTTTTTAAAGAATACAATATATTATTAACTATAGACACCATATTGCACAATGGAGCTCTTGAAATCATCCTTTGGCCAAAATCTCCCCAACAACCCTTAATCATCCCTGCCCCTGCTAACCACCATTCTACTCTATACTTCTATGAGATCAACTTTTTTTTGATTCCACAAATGAGATCATGCAGTTTTTGCCTTTCTGTGCCTGGCTTATTTTCTTTTCTTTTTTTTTTTTTTTTGTCCTTTTTTCGTGACTGGTAAGGGGCTAGCAACCCTTGGTGTGGTGTCGCCCACACCGCGCTCAGCCAGTGAGCGCACCGACCATTCCTATATAGGATCCGAACCCTCGGCGGGAGCATCGCTGCACTCCCAGTGCCGCACTCTCCCGAGTGCGTCACGGGGCAGCCCTCTGGCTTATTTTCTTAACATAATGTCCTCCAGGTTCATTCATGTTGTTGCATATGAGAGGATTCCTTCTTTTTATGGCCAAATAGTGTTCCATTGTATGCATGTGTGTGTGCGTGTGTGTGTGCATGTGTGTGCGCGCGCGTGTGTGTGTGCGTGCGTGTGCGTGTGTGTGCATGTGTGCGTGTGTGTGCATGCGTGCGTGTGTGTGTGTGTGTGTGTGTGTGTATACCATATTTTCTTTATTCATTCATCCATTAACGGACACTTAGGTTGATTCCATATCTTGGCTTTTCTCAATAATGCTGCAATGAACACAGTAGTAAAGATATCTCTTTGACATACTGATTTCATATTCTTTGGAGATATATACTCAGTAGTAAGACTGGTAAATCATATCGTGGTTCTATTTTTAATTTTTGAGGAATCTTCATACTGTTTTCCATAATGGCTGTTTCATTACTTTCTCACAGTGTCCTTTTCTCCCTTTTCTCCACATCCTCGCCAACACTTGTTATCTTTTGTCTCTTTGATAATAGCCATTCCAACAGGTGTGAGGTAATATCTCCTTGTGGTTTTAATTTGAATTTCTCTGATAATTAGAGATATTCAGCATGTTTTCGTATACCTGTTGGCCATTTGTATGTCTCACCACAGAAACAATAACTAAGTGAGGTAATGCATATGTTAACTAGTAATTCCACAATATGTATATACTTCAAAACATCATGTTGTACATAGTAAATACATAAAATTTTATCTGTCAATTTAAATAAATAAATAAAAATTTAAAAACCTCACTGTGATCTACAAGGACCTAAGTGAGCTAATCCCCAAATAACTGGCTAACTACATCCCCTACTACCCTCCCCTCTCACCCACTCCACTCAAGCCACTGTGGCCTCCTTGCTGCTCATTGAATATGTCAGGTAGGCTCCTGCCCCAGGGCCTTTGCACCTGTTATTGCCTCTACCTGAAATGTTCTTCCATCCAATTTTCATTTAGTTTGCTCCTTCACTTCTTTCAGATTTTTATTCAAATATCATCTTCCCATTGAGGCCACCCTATCTAAAATTTCAGCCTTTCCACACATCCCTGATAACTTCCTATGCAGTTTCCTGCTCTATTTCTCTTCCCTTCCATTTCTAATATGTATTTAATGCATTTTTTGTTATTGTCTGTTTCCTTAATTAGAATGTAACCTCAATGGGGACAACAATTGTGGCTTGTTTTATTTAGAGATACACACCCAATGTGTAGAAGAGTGTCTGACAAATAATGGGTACCTAATAAATAGCAAATGAATGAATGCATTTTATTGTGATAAAATCATATCCCTAAATGAGGTAAGATGGTTTAAAGGATATGGTGTAGGATGGGTTTTGAAACCTGCCAGACCAAGAGGTTACTAGGCACTGCCAAACATGAGTTGTGTTTTACTTTAATAACCTCCTTCAATGAAAAATAGAGATAATAATATCCATCCTGTAAGGACTATGAAACATTAATTAAGCTAACATATGTAAAATGCCTAGCCAAAGACCTGATGCTGGGATGAGTCTGCTGATTAAGTCCTGTCCAAATACAAATTCATTTTATCACAAATATTTGGGCAAATGCTATGTACAAGGCACTGATACAGCCAATTCTTCTACTGGAATACCTAAAACTTCTCTATTTCAGTTCCTAGTAACCACAAGATACTGACATTCCACCCAACAACTCCACTGCTCAGATAACATGAGGCACTATCTGCCAGAACTTTACCTGAACAAAGGCACCCCAGGTGCTGCTACCCAGATACTAAGCCAACTCTGTCATTTCTTTCTTCCTCAACTTGTCACCAAAGTTTCATTTAAGGCCATCTAATTCCACCTATCCTGAAATAACTGTCATTCTTAAGGGTTTTGGAGTCAGAAACATCTTAGTTCCAATCCTTGATATACCACTTGAAATTTGACATTGGTTGAGTTATTTGACTCAACAATGATCAACTTCTAAACTGTTGATTATGATAATACAGTAGTGTTATGAGAATTAAATGATCTAATTCATTTCATGTATAGCATTAGGCATTATGCCTGACATGCAGTAATCTTTGGTCACTGTAAACTATAGGTCAATTCCTTGACCTCCTGCCCTCCAATAAGCCTAGCTCCACCCTAATCCAGTCATTCATTCCTATGGCGATATTCTAAGAGTTGTCATTACAAATCCATCATCTCAAACCACTCTCTGACCACATCTTTCTAACCCATTTTATCTAGTACCTTCATGATGTCAATTCTTCTATCCCTCTCCTTTTAGGATCTCTAATCCATTGATCATACAACCTTTAAATTACTCATCATTATCTTCATGTTCTCATTTCCTTTCTTACCTTGCTTGCTTGGATTATATACATAGTCTATAATTTAAATCAGTATAATCATTCTCTGGTATGTTCTCTCACACACTTGCTTCCCTCTTACATTATTTTACCTGCCAGGAAAAACACAGAGTTGGTTAAATCCAACTATTTACCTGCAAATGAGCACCTCAATATAGCCAAGGAAAAATACAGAATTATGCCTAACCAGCCTCTCTTTGAATTTTCTTCATTGAATTTGTATATTACTTTGGGTAGTATAGTCATTTTCACTATATTGATTCTTCCAATCCAAGAGCATGGGATGTCTTTCCATCTTCTTGTATCCTCTCTAATTTCTCTCAGGAGTGGTT
>NW_007730779.1:106481-147352 GCF_000696425.1 Galeopterus variegatus | reverse complement strand
TTTTTTTTTTTTTTTTTTTGAAGCTCTTACAATGAGAAAATGGAGGGGACACATCTGGGTGGGACGGGGGAGAGGGAGGAGGGAGGGAGGTTTTGGTGATGGGACACAATAACTAACTACATTGTATATTGACAAAATAAAAATAAAAATAAATAAATAAATAAATAAATTTTCTTCAGCATACTTCAAATGTCCCATGATCCTTTTACATTTGCCAAACCAATTCACTCTCCCACTGTCTGAGACAACTATATTTTACTTTTTTCCCTCCTCAAACCTCTAATAACTCTTCTCCCAGACTCTCAGTAAATGGCTTTGCTTCTTATTTTACAAAAAATAAAAATAAAACCAATCAGAGAACAAGAACGTCTTCTTCCTAATATCAGTCATACCAACCTACCTGAATCTCAGCCATATATTTTACCTCTACTCTGTTACCAAGGGTGTCTATGCTCTTATTTAATATTAGCCCTCCCTGTCTACTGCTCAAGGATATTACTTCAGTGATTGTCTTTTCTTTTACACTTGTTAGTTTTTCTCTCTTTACTGGCTCATTCCCTGCAGGGTAAAAATGATGTAATATTACCCATCATTAAAACAAATAAAACCTGATATTCTCTTCCAACTATTTCCCAATTTCTCTGCTTCCCTTTGCGGTAACATATTTCAATAATTTTCTGTATCACTATCTCAACTTCCTCACCAATCATTTTCTCATACCATCCAAACCAATCGGGTATTTTTACCTATCACTCCACTGAAACTACTCTTATTATTCATTTATTCAAAACTTATGGAACACCATCTATGAAACAGACACCATTCTAGGTGCTGAGACCCTGGCCACTTCTCACCACCTTCATTGCCCCCAAACTGGTCCAAACTACCACCTCCCGCCGCCATGAACAGCAATGAATGGCCTAAGTTGTCTCTCTGCTTCCACTTTTGCCACATTATAGTCCATTTTGCACACAGCAGCCGGAGAGTTTTTGAAAATATAAGTCACATTGTAAAACCCTCTCCTCACTAGTCCCATATCACCACTTCAGAGAAACCTTCCCTGATAACCCTTATCTAAAACTGCACTCTCCTCCCTTATCTTTCTGCCCCCTTATGCAGTTGCATTTTTCTTTTAGAATATACAACTGCATACTATACCATGTAAAAGTACAATACATATTTATTTGTTTATTGTCTGCTTCTCTCACTAGATATAAGCTTCATTAGTGCAAAGACTTTATCTCTATCTCTGGGCCATAGAACAATGCCTGGCATATGGTATCTACTCAATAAGATTTTGGAAAAAAATTTTTGGAAAAAAAGTGAATGTTTTCCTGAGTTCATGCCACACAACTCTGGGCTTCATTTTCTTCTCAGAGATATAGTGTCAAGACTATCCTTTGCTTCTTAAACCTTTCCTCTATGTGTTTTTACTCCTTCATTTTACAGAAAACAAATGTTTTTATGCCCTCAACCTCTTAACAAAAAACTCTCCCATTCTTTTTACCTTAAATAAACTGGGCTTTATGTCAAAGACACTAATACAAAAACTTCAATCTGAAGTGTGGCATGTGCATATTCTCATACATTGTACATGTGAGAGTCAGGATCAGAATGGTCTCATCTCCTCAATGCCACTTTGAAACCATCCGTCCTCTATCCATGTGCACATACTCCTTCTCATTTGAGGTTCATGCCACCTATCTGTATCACCCTCTGCCCTCACTAATCTTACATCGGTCTCTTTGTAGCCTCCCAACATTGATTCAAAAACAGTGTTTAGCTCACACTTTTCATGTCCTTCCATCATTTTCAGTATTTCACTGTTTGTGTACATAAGATATCTTTTATTTGACCTGCACAATCCTTATGACTTTTTCTTCCATTTTACATTACCAACCTATGCTTATAGCCACACCCTGAATATTTATGTACACAAAATTGCTCCCATGTCATGAATCTCAAACTATAGCATCTTTAAATTTTGTCCTTATTCTGTTATTTTTCTAGTTTTTAAACTCTTACTTCTACTTCACTTGCTTTTTGAAATTAGTCTTCTAGTTTAGGGATCCTTCCATTGTCTCCCAGCATCTTGGGCTTGCCTAGTGTTACTTCTTTTCATTTCATGTTATCTAATAGGAAATCACTTCAACCACTCTTTCACCAGCACCTTACATATATGCCTTTCCACTGTATTTATCAAGAAACTGTTCCTGTGATCAAACCATAGAAAATCTGTATTCTTTTAGACTGCTGCATATTGCTGAAGAAAAATCCGACAACTATTTAAATAAGCAGCACAACAAACAATTTAAGACATCCTGTTCCAACCTACAATATTAACTCACTTTTATATTTATCCTTACTTTTTCTTCCCTTCATTTTGGAAAATGAGGTTAACTTGCCCCCTCTTACGATAATGCCTCAACCCAAGTTCCTGATCTCATAAACTCCTTTCCACTTCATCAACTCACCTTCTTGCCTGTATCTTAAATCTCCTATTTTTTAATGACTCCTTTCTCTTAGACTATAAACATTATCAACTTTCTCCCATCTCAAAAAATATTCTATCAATATACTACTTTCTAGATATTACCTTTTTTCCTTTCTTTATCAACCAGGCTCCCTGCACTAGCAATTTATAATTATTTACTCCATCTTATTCACCTTTTATTCATTCTTCTATCAACTACATTCTGCCATCTCTCCATTTCACTGAAACTATTATATCAACAATCATCAATAATAAAGATATTAAAAATATAAACTACACTTTAGAGCATCTATTGAGTTGAACTTCCTTTCTTTACTTTTTCTTTTTTTATATTAAAAGATTTGGGGTTTTCATATATTATTTTATTCAAAATACTTTAACATTTACTTGTACACATTTATAAGGTACAGTGTTTTGTTTCAATACATGCATTCACTTAGGGTAGATAGCAGAATTTTGTACCCATTAGTCCACCACTTTTCCTCACCACCACCACTCAGCCTCTGGTAACCATTATTCTGCTTTCTTTGTCTACGAGAACCACTTTTCTTTTAGATTCCACATAAGCGAGATCATATGGTATTTGTCTTTTTGTGCCTGACTTACTTCACGTAACATGATGGTGTCCAGTTCCATCCATGTTGCTGAAAATAATAGAATATCGTTCTTTTAATAGCTGACTAGTATTCCATCATATATATAGACCACAGTTTTTATGCATTCATCCATTGATGGGCATTTAACTTGATTCCTTTTCTTGGCTATGGTGAATAGTGCTGCAAAGAACATGGGAGTGCAGGTGTCTTTTTGATATATCGATTTCAATTCCTTTGGCTATATACCAAGCACTGAGATAGCTGGGTCTCAGGGTAAATCTATTTTCAGTTCTCTGAGAAACTTCCATACTGTTTTTCACAGTGACTGAACCAATTTACATTCCCACCAGCAATGTAGTACAGTTCATTTTTCTCTATTTTTTGTCTTGTCAATAACAGCCATTGCTATTTATTGTCTTGTCAATAACAGCCATTCTAACTAGAATGAGATGATTCCTAATTGTGGATTTAATTTGCATTTCCCTAATGATTAGTGACGTGGAGCATTGTTTCATGTGCCTGTTGGCCATTTGCATATTTTCTTTTGAGAAATGTCTGTTCAGGTCCTTTGCCCATTTTTTAATTGGGTTCTTTGTTCTTTTGCAGTTAAGTTGTTTGAGTTCCTTATATATTCTAGATATTAGCCCCTCATCTGATGTGTAGTTTGCAAACACCTTCTCCTATTCTGTAGGTTTTTCCTTCACTTTATTGATAGTGTTCCTTGCCGTGCAGAAGCTTTTACTAAAAAGCTTTTACTAAAAAACTTGATGTAGTCCCATTTATGTATTTTTGCTTTAGTTGCCTGTGCCTTTATAGTCTCACTAAAAAAGTGCTGCCCACTCTCATTTCATGTAGCATTTCCCATTTTCTTCTAGTAGCTTCATAGTTTCAGGACTTAGATTTAGGTCGTTGACCCATTTTAAATTGATTTTTCTGTATGGTGAAAGATACGGATCTAGTTTCAATCTTCTGTATGTGGATATCCAGTTTTCCCAGCACCATTTATTGAAGAGAATGTCTTTTCCCTGTTGTATATTTTTGGCACCTTTGTCAAATGTCAGTTGGCTGTGTGTGGGTTTATTTGGGGGCTCTTTATTCTATTCCATCAGTCGATTTGTCTGTTTTTATGCCAGTACCATGCTGTTTTGGTTACTAAAGCTTTATAATATATTTTCAAGTCAGGAAGTGTGATGCCCCCAACTTTGTTCAAGATTGCTTTCACTATGCAGGGTCTTTTGTACTTCCATAAAAATTTTAAGATTTTTTTTTTCTATTTCTATTTTTGGTATAAATGTCATTACTATTCTCGTAGGGATTGTGTTGAATGTGCAGATTGTTTTGAGCAACATGGACATTTTGATGATGTTAATTTTTCCAACCCTTGACATAGGATATCTTTAATTATTTGCATTCCCTTCAGTATTTTTTTTACCAATGTTCTCATTGTAGATGTCTTCTACCCCCTTGGTTAAATTTACTCCTAGGGTTTTTTGTTTTTGTTTTTGGTAGCCATTGTGAATGGGATTATTTTCTTGACTTCTTCAGCTATTTTGTTTTTGGCACATAGGAAGGCTTTTATTTTTGTGTGTTGATTTTGTATCCTGACACTTTCCTGAACTCATTTATTAGTTTTAGTAATTTTTGGCAGAGTCTTTAGGGTTTTCTATGTATAGGATCATGTCATCTGCAAATAGGGATAATTTGACTTCCTCCTTTCCAATTCGGTTGCACTTTATTGATTTCTCTGCACTGGCTAGAACTTCTAGTATTATGTTGAATAAGAATGGGGAAAGTGGGCATCCCTTGTCTTCTTCTAGACTTTAGAGGAAAAGCCTCCAATTTTTGTTTGTTTAGTATGATATTAAATGTGGGTTTGTCATATATGGCCTTTATTGTGTTGAGGTACATGCCTTCTATACCTAATTTGTTGAGTGGTTTTATCATGAAGAAGTGTTGGATTTTATCAGATGCTTTTTCTGCATGTACTGAAATGATCATTTTTTTTTCCTTCATTCTGTCAATGTGATATATCACATTTATTGATTTGTGCTATGTTGAACCACCCTTGCATTCCTGAGATGAATCCCACTTGATCGTGGTGTGTAATCTTTTCAATGTGTGGTTGGATTCTGTTTGCTAGTATTTTGTTGAGGATCTTTCCATCTGTGTTCATTAGGGATATTAGTCTGTAGTTTTCTTTTTAGTTGTGTCTTTTTCCAGTTTTGGTATGAGGATAATGCTGGCCTTGTAGAATGAGTTGGGAAGTATTCTGTCCTCTTCATTGTTTTGGAAAAGTTTGAGAAGAATTGGCATTAGTTCTTCTTTAAATGTTTGGTAGAATTTGGCAGTGAAGCCATCTGCTCCTGGGTTTTTTGTTTGTTTGTTTGTTTGTTGGAAGACTTTTTATTGCTTCAATTTTATTATTCATTAT
The DNA here is from genome assembly GCF_000696425.1 of Galeopterus variegatus. Classification (NCBI taxonomy): domain Eukaryota; kingdom Metazoa; phylum Chordata; class Mammalia; order Dermoptera; family Cynocephalidae; genus Galeopterus; species Galeopterus variegatus. Next base: position 141,831 of record NW_007730779.1, on the reverse strand, counting down.
TGGTCTGTTTAGTTTTTTTAGTTCTTCATGACTCAGCTTTGGTAAGTTGTGTGTCCAAAAATTTATCCATTTCTTCTAGGTTTTTCAGTTTGTTTGCATATAGTTGTTCATAGTAGTCTCTTATGATCAATTGTGTTTCTGTGGTATCAGTTGTTATGCCCCTTTTTTCATTTCTCATTTTATTTATTTGAGCCATCTCTCTTTTTTTGTTTGTTAGTCTACCTAAAGGTTTATCGATTTTTTTTATCTCTTTGAAAAACCAACTCTTTGTTTCTTCAATCTTTTGTATTGTGTTTTTATTCTCTAGTTGACTTATCTCTGCTGTGATCTTTATTATTTTTCTCCTTCTACTGATTTGGGGTTTGATTTGTTCTTGTTTTCCCAGTTCCTTGAAGTGTAATATTAGGTTGTTTATTTGGAGTCTTCCTTCTTTTCTGATGTAGGCATTTATTATTCTAAACTTCCCTCTTAGAACTGCTTTCACTGTTTCCCATAGGTTCCTGCAGGTTGTGTTTTCATTTTTGTTTGTCTTCAGGAAATTTTTAATATCCTTCTTGATTTCTTCTTTGACTCATTCATTGCTTAGGAATATATTGTTTAATTTCCATGTATTTGTATGGTTTCTAGTGTCCCTTTTTTTGTTGATTTCTAGTTTCATTCCAAAAAACAAGTCTCAACAAATTTTAAAAATTGAAATCATATCAACTACCTTATCTGACCACAATGGAATAAATGTTCTTTTCTCTCTCTTTCTCTCTCTCTTTCTTTCTTGGATAACAATGATCGCAAACTCCCCCACTGACATTCCCTGAATGCCACGTTACAACAGAAAACAGTGGGAGAGAAGTTTGATTGTCAAGGGTAATGGATAAAAGGCAAAAATCTAATATGTAAAAGGAAATTTTATTATGTACATTGCTATTGAGGATGGATTAAGATAAACATTCTTGGACTACACAAGACATGTTCCATCCTCTAAAACAGAATATATAGTCCCCAAGACTATTAGGAAAAGACAAACCAATGTCTCAAAAATGCCATAACTTAGAAACCTAGGGACTAGAGTAGCCAAAAATGTATGCAGTCATTCCCTTATACAATGTATTTTTTACTGTACTGTTCTATTAAGTTTACACAGATAAAGTTGTTATACTTCCCCATCCCTAGTATTAGCAGCAACTCATAAAACTTCCTGCTCTCAATAATACTACTGAAGAATAAGTAAAATTAAAACTTGGAAATAATAGATAAGTGAAAAACATTAGATTTTTGAGGTAAATTAACACATCATTCAGTTTGCAGCCGATTAAGCTGACAAAAATGACAGATTTAAATACCATCATTAGTATGACTGAATAAACAAATTGAAATTTGCTCTCTAAATAACACATAGTACTACTTCTTCTCAAGCGTTATCCAAAGAATAATTAAGCCAGTAAAAATATAAAGCAAAACTTTATTTTGGGGAGAAATGAACCCAAAGCTGTACAGATGGATAAATTAATAAGTTGGCATTCTTCCATGACATTATGAGTAAACAAGACAGAATGGAAAATGATTCAAGAAAAGAAAGAAATAAGAAAAACAGTAATCCATAGAAAAGTAAAAAAAAAAAATAGTTACAAAGCCAAGTTGTGGTTTTTGACAACCACTTAAAGCAAAACAGGCATAAACCAAAGCCTAGAATTTTCAAATCGTGGGGAGTCTGACAACACACACACATACACATGCACACACACGCATACTCACATGCAGCTCAGATACTCCAAGGGCTACAATTTCGGGGTATTATTACATCAGAAATAAGCCTGTACCTCTTCTCCAATCTCTAGGAGACTGCAGGAGAGTTGCCTTAGCTTGAACAAAGCATGGAGAAAGAAAGAAAGATGGAAAGATGCTCCCCTCAAAGGTTTTAAACCACAAGCAGGCCTCTCTCTCAAGTTTGCAACTTAAATTCACGTTAATATATGGTCCAAGAAATCTCAAGTCATGAACTTAGTTTTAAGTGGTTGCAAACTGTGCCCCAGGTGACCTGCAGAGGTCATTATCTCTGGAAGATGACACCCTTATTTTTGGCTTTGGGGAACCCCTTCAAATAATTTTTCAGAGGCATTGATCAGCATACCGACAAATATAATCAAACACAAGGAATCTAGGCACTATGAGAGAGTAACAACAGTAATAACTAATCCAGAAAGCAAATCCCAAATACTTCAGATACTGAATTTATCAGATGTGAATTATAAAAGGTTTATGACGTCTACAAAAAAACTTAAAATATATGCAGATAACAAGACTTTATAAACAATAAACTAGGAGACTTTAAAAAGAATCAAATACAATTTCTGTAAATAAAAAGACTTTGACATATAAAGTGTGTATATTACTAGATTACCCACTAAATATAAATGGAAACATTGTATATCTTCTATACTAGAAGAGAAGGAAAAATTATTTAAAAACTATCAGTCCAAATAAGGAAGAAATAAAAGAAACATGAACATAAAATAATAAGGCTAAGTAAGGATTTTAAAAAGGTGATAGTTTCAAACCCAGATATATCAGCACTTTTTTAAATATAAATAAACTAAAGGTTCTAGTTAAAATAAAAAGGGTATCAGACTAGATTAATAAAAAGTAAATCAAGTGCATGCTGTTTATAAGAGCCATATCTACAATGTAAGGGAACAGAAAATTGAAAGTTAAAAAATATACATAAATATTAACAAAAAAGTCATTTCTAATATCAAGAAATAAAGACTGTTTTTTAAAAAATTTATTTATTAAACTGAAACATAACTGATTTTACGTATTTATGGGATGGAGAGTTGACTATCAGTATTTGTGTACAGTATGTGATGATCAAATCAATATTATTAGCATATTCATCATTAAAAATTGTAATTATTCTTTGTATCCCTTATCCAATAACTCCCTAACCATCCCCCTCCCCCTTTCCCACCTCTAGTAATTATAGGTCTGTTCTCTCCTTATGAAAGTTCAACATTTTATTGTGGTCTTTCTTTGTTTCACCTCCCACTTATAAGTGAGTATATGCAGTATTTCTTTTTCTGTGCCTGGCTTATTTCACTTAACATAATTTTCTACAAACTCATCCATCTTGCTGCAAATGGAAGAATTTTGTTCTTTTTTATGGTTTTGTAGTATTCCATTGTGTATAATGTGCAAGATTTTACTAGAAATAAAGAGGAAAACTCCATATGGCAAAAGTTCAACTTACCAGGAAGATATAATAAATTTCAATACACCGAATAACATAGCTGGAAAATATATAAAGCAAAAATTGACATAACCACAAAGAAACAGGCATATCTCTCTTCATAATTGGAGACTTTAGCACACTTCTTTCAGAAATTAACAGATTAGACAGATTAAAGAAATCATGACAGATAAAGAAGATTTGAACAAGATTGAGTTACAAACCTGACCTAGTGGAAATATATAAAATACAGCACCCATTGATGGCAAAAAAATACATATTTTTTTAAAAATCTCACCTGGTATATTTACAAAAATTTATAAAACTATAAAGCAAATCATAACCAATTTTAAATGACTGAAATAATAGAAGATATCTGATTCTGCCATATGCAATTAAAGTAGAAATTAACAATTAAGTGATGATGATAAAATTCATAAACCAGCTCCTTGGACCCAGAGGGGAGCGCCAGCCTCTGCAGCCCAACCCACTGAGGTGAGCTCAGGAGACCCATGCAGCATGGGCAATCCCTCCCCTGCCTTAGATCTGGAGTGGAGTGCCAGCCCCCAAGGCCCAACCCATCGAGGTAGGCCCAAGAGACCTGCATGGTGCTGGGGGCTCACTGTACAGCCACAGATTCAGGAACAGGAACCAAGGTGGTTTAATATAACCACCACCACACCTAATGTCAAGCAAAGACAATTCACCACCACAGCAGCAGCCAGGGCCACTCCACAACCAACCTCAGTGTAACAGGAGAAGCAAACCCTCTACAAAATGACCTAACATCAACAAAAAAAATTAGAACCACAAATAAACAAGAAGAAATGACACCACTGAAAGAATACAGTAATGCTCAAAAGACAGAATCCATGCAACAGGGAATCCTTGAAGAGTTTGAAAAAGAATTCTGAGCAATGATCTTAAGAAAACTTGAAGAAATAAAAGAAGACTCAATTAGAGAACACAATGAAACAAGAAAAAATATCCAGAATATGAAGGAGGTAATCTACGAAGCGATTAATACCTTAAAAAAGAGTGTAGCAGAACTTCTAGAAATGAAAGATTCACTCAATGAAATAAAAAAACACAACAGAGAGTTTGAGCAGCAGGGTAGAGCAAGCAGAAGAAAGAATTTCAGATCTCGAAGATGGTCTTTTTGAAATAACTCAGGCAGCCAAAAAAAGGAAAAAAGAATTAAAAATAATGAGGAAAATCTAAGAGAGATAGCAGACAACCTCAGCACTCTAACATCTGATTTGTGGGTATTCCAGAAGGGGAAGAGAAAGGAAAATGTATTGAAAACCTATTCAAGGAAATAGTAACAGAAAACTTCCCAGGTGTAGGGAGAGATACAGACCTTCAGGTCCAGGAAGCTCAAAGGTCCCCAAACAGATTCAGTACAAAAAGATCCTCCCCAAGACACATTATAGTTAAATTTGCAAAGCTCAAAGACAGATAATTCTGAAAGCAGCAAGAGAAAACCATCAAGTCACTTACAGGGGAACCCCCATCCAACTAACTGCAGACTTCTCAACTGAAACCCTACAGACCAGAAGAAAGTGGAATGATATATTAAAAATACTAAAAGAAAAAAATGCCAGCCAAGAATTTTTTACCCAGCAAGGCTCTCCTTCAGAAATGAGGGAGAAATCATGTATTTCCCAGGCAAAGAAAAGTTGTGGGAGTTCACCACCCTGTGACCAGCCCTGCAAGAAATTCTCAAGGGAGTCATTCACCTGGGATCTGAATAATGATGACTGCTATCACAAATACACAAGAAAGAGCAAAACCCACCATTAAAACAAAAATGCCAGCAAGAAAGAGAAAGAAGCTAAATCATCCCACCTTAAATTTCCAACTAACATTGAAGAAGAGAAATAAAAGGGGAAATAATGATCAAAAGACATTTAAATCATCTAAACAAGAAGCAATGAAATGACAGGAATTAAACAATACTTGTCAGTAACTACCCTAAATGTGAATGGACTAAACTCCTCATTCAAAAGACACAGACTGATTGATTGGATAAAAAAGCTAGACCCAAGTATATGCTGTCTTCAAGACACCCACCTCACCTGTAGAGACACACACAGACTAAAAGTGAAGAGATGGAAAAAGATAAACCATACAAATGGAAACCAAAAATGAAGAGTAGTAGCTACTCTTATATCGGACAAAATAGACTTTAAATCAAAAACATAAAAAGAGACAAATGATAAACAGATCTATCCAGCTAGAAGACATAACAATCTATATGCACCCAAAACTGGAACACCCAAATATATAAAGCAAACACTCTTAGGCCAAAAGAAAAACATAGGCCCTAATATGCTAATAGTGGGTGACCTGAACACCCCTCTCTCAGTATGGGACAGATCTTCCAGACAACAAGTCAACAAAGAAAAACAGGATTTAATCTACACCTTAGACCAACTGGAACTGGCAGATACATACAGAACATTTCACCCCAAAACTAAAGAATATACTTTCTTCTCATCAGCTCATGGAACATTCTCCAGGATAGACCACATACGGGGTCACAAATCTAGTCTCAGCAAATTTTAAAAAATTGAGATCATTCCAAGTATCTTTTCAGACCATGATGGACTATAACTGGAAATTAATAATAAGCAAAACTATGGAAACTATACAAATACATGGAAACTAAATAATATGCTTCTGAATGACCTATGGGTCCAAGAAGAAATGAAACAGGAAATCAAAAAAATTCTTGAAACTAATAAAGATAAAGATACATCATACCAAAACCTGTGGGATACTGCAAAAGCAGTGCTAAGAGGCAAATTTATTGCAATAAATGCTTATATCAAAAGAATGGAAAGACTTCAAATAAACAACCTGACACTACACCTCAAAGAACTTGAAAAACAAGAACAATCTAAACCTAAAGGTATTAGACAGAAAGAAATAGTTAAGATCAGAGCAGAACTAAATGAAATAGAGACCCAACACACAATAGAAAAGATCAACAAAACAAAGAGCTGGTTTTTCAAGAAGATAAATAAAATAGACAAACTGTTAGCTAGGTTAACAAAAAAAGAAGAGAGAAGACCCAAATAACAATCAGAAATGAAAAGAGAGACATTATACCTGGTACCACAGAAATATGAAGAATCATTAGAGACAAATTATAAACAACTGCATGACAACAAATATGAAAATCTGGAAGATATGGAAAAGTCTCTAGACACATATAAACTACCAAGACTGAACCAAGAAAAGATAGAAAACCTGAACAGACCAATAATAAGCAACGAGATTGAAGCAATAATCAGCAATCTTCCAACAAAGAAAAGTCCGGGTCTGGATGGCTTTACAGCTGAATTCTGTCAAACTTTTAAAGAGGAGTTAATACCAATTTGCCTCAAACTATTCCAAAAAATTGAAACAGAAGCTACTCTCCCAAACTCATTCTATGAAGCCGACATAACTCTGATACCAAAACCAGATAAAGACACAACAAAAAAAAAGAAAATTACAGGCCAATATCCTTGATGACCACAGATGCAAAAATCCTCAACAAAATATTAGCAATCAGAATGCAGCAACACATTAAAAAAATTATACACTTTGATCAAGTAGGATTCATCTGAGGGATGCAGGGATGGTTCAACATATAAAAGTCAATTCATGTGATACATCACAGCAACAAACTCAAGGACAAAGACCATATGATTATCTCAACAGATGCTGAAAAAATTCAACATCCCTTCATGATAAAGACTCTCAACAAATTAGGTATAGAAGGAAAGTATCACAACAAAATAAAAGCCATCTATGATAAGCCCACTGCCAGTATCATTTTGAATAGGGAAAAACTGAAGGCTTTTCCCCTAAGAACAGGAACCAGACAAGGATGCCCACTCTCGCCACTTCTATTTAACAAAGTACTGGAGATACTAGCCAGAACAATCAGGCAAGAGAAAGAAATAAAGGGAATCCAGATTGGAAAAGATGAAGTCAAACTTTCTCTATTTGCAGATGACATGATACTACATATAGAAAAACCTAAAGACTCTATCAAAAAACTCCTAGAACTGGTTAATAACTTCAGTCACATTGCAGGATACAAAATAAATGCCCCTAAATCAGTTGCATTTATATACTCAAGTAATGAATTATCAGAAAGAGAAATAAAGTAAGCCCATTTACAATTGTCACAAAAAAAATAAAATACCTAGGGATCAATTTAACCAAGGAGGTGAAAGATCTCTACAATGAGAACTACAAACCACTTCTGAAAGAAATTAAAGATGACACAAAAAGATGGAAAGACATTCCATGCTCTTGGGTTGAAAGAATTAACACTGTGAAAATGTCTCTACTACCCAAAGCAATCTACAGATTCAATGAAATCCCCATCAAAATACCAATGACATTCTTCACAGAAATAGAAAAATCAATCTTACCTTTCATATGGAAAAACAAAGGACCCCAAATAGCCAAAGCAATCCTCATCAAAAAAAAATTAAGCTGGAGGCATAACACTACCTGACTTCAAATTATACTACAAAGCTATTGTAACCAAAACAGCAAGGTACTGTTTAAAAAAAAATAGACATTCAGACCAGTGGAGCAGAATCGAGAACCGAGAAATCACCCCTCAGGCTTACAGCCATCTGGTGTTAGATAAAGGCAACAAAAATCTACATTGGGGAAAAGACTGCCTCTTCAAAAAGGGGTGCTGGGAAATCTGGATATCCATATGCAGAATAATGAAACTAGATTTGCACCTCTCACCATACACTAAAATCAACTCCAAATGGACTAAAGACTTAAGTATAAGACCTGAAACTGTAAAATTACTAAAGGAAAATATAGGTGAAACACTTCAGCAACTAGGTCTGGGCACAGATTTTATAAACATGAGCCCAAAAGCACAAGCAACAAAAGAAAAATTAAACAAATGGGATTATATCAAACTAAAAAGCTTCTGCACAGCAAAGGAAACAATCAACAGAGTGAAACAACAACCTAGAGAGTGCAAGAAAAATTTTGCTATCTATGCATCCAACAAGGGATTAATATAAATAATATAGAAGGAACTCAAGAAATTACACAGTAAAAAACCAAATGACCCAATTAAAAAACAGGCAAAGGAGCTGAATAGACATTTTTCAAAGGAAGACATACAAATGGCCAACAGTTACATGAAAAAATGCTCAACATCACCAGTCATAAGGGAAATGCAAATTAAAACCACACTGAGATACCACCTCACCCCAGTTAGAGTGGCTATGATCAAAAAGACTTTGAATAAAAATGCTGGCAAGAGTGTGGAGAGAAGGGAATGCTCCTACACTCTTGGTGGGACTATAAATTAGTATAACCACTTTGGAAAACGGTATGGAGGTTTCTCAAACATATGATCCAGCAATCCCACTTCTGGGTATACACCCAGAGGAATGGAAATCATCATGTCCAAGGGATACCTGCATTCCCATGTTCATCGCAGCTCTGTTTACAGTAGCTGAGAAATGGAACCAAACTAAATGTCCATCAATGGATGACTGGATAAGGAAACTGTGGTATATATGCACCATGGAATACTACTCCACCATAAAAAAGAATGAAATTCTCCCATTTGCAACAACATGGATGAGCCTGGAGAAATTTATGTTGAGTGAAATAAGCTAAGCATAGAGGGATAAATACTGCATGTGCTCACTCATAAGTGGGAGCTAAGAGAGAAAGAAGGAAGGAAAGAAAGACCATAGTGGTGCATTGGACTTGCAGAGGGAGAGAACTTGCCTCGGTCTACAAAGTAGAGTGGGAGGAAAAGGAGGAGGGGGGGAGGGAGGTTGGGGATAATTGGATGGGGGACACAGGGTACAAATGCAATTATTGGTAATGGGCATGCTGCCAGTATGAATCTGGCCTTCACATCTTGTGCACGAGGGGTGACAATCAGCTTTGTGTCTTATGAATATTCATAACCAATAAAAAAATTCATAAACTTTTAGAAATTAAGAAACACTTCTACATAACTCATGGTAAAATAAAATCAAAATACAAATTGGAATGTATCTTAAACTGTACAGTAACAAAATCATTATCAAATTATGGCATGCAGCTAACACAGTACTTAAGGAAAAACATGTAGCCTTAAATGCATACATTAAAATAATAATAGTAAAATTTAATGACCTAAGGGCCTATCTCAATCAGACTGAAAAAGAAGATCAAACTAAGCCTAAATATCACATCGTACTCCATCAATATATATACAATTATCATGGGTAATTAAGAAAATATAAAAAGAAAAAAATGAAGTGTAAAGTAAGCCCAAAGAGAAAGAAGATAGTATAGATAAGAGCATAAATTTTGAAGTTGAAAATAACTTGTATAAGAAATTTTTTTATTTTTATTTTTTTTTCTTTTTGTCTTTTTTCGTGTCCGGCAATGGATCGCAACCCTCAGTGTCACGCCCGTACTGGACCCTGACCGGCAACGGGATTTGTCTTTTTTCGTGTCCGGCAATGGATCGCAACCCTCAGTGTCACGCCCGTACCGGACCGGGACCGGCAACAGGATCGCAACCCTCCGTGTTGCTCCCACACCTCGCTCAGCCAGTGAGTGGGAACTGGTCTGTATGTGGGATCCGAACCCTCGGCGGGAGCGCAACCACACTCCCAAGCGGCACACTGTAGCAGTGCGCCACCGGGCCGGCCCAGAAATTTTTTTTTTTTTTAAAAGCCAATAGTTGATTCATTGAAATAACTAACATTAAACATTAACTAACATTAAACTACTATCATAAGAGGATAGTAGAACAACTTTATGCCAACTCATGTGACGATTTAGACCAAATCAACAAATTATTTGAAAAATATAATTTACTAAAATAGAATCAAGAAGAAATTAGAGAACATGAATGGTACTATAAGCAGTAAAGAAATTGAAATAGTAGTCAAAAATCTGCCCACAAGGTAAATCCAGAGCCAGATAGCTTTACTGGTGACTTTTGCTGAACATTCAAGGATGAAATAATGTAAACTATACACAAATTCATTCCAAAAATAATAAAAGATTAAACACCCCCATAACCTTAATACAAAAGCCTGACAATGACAGCAAGAAAAGAAAATTACTGGCAAAATGCATAGGAAATTTAGCAAATCATATCAAATATCTAAAATGAATAATAAATATATCATGGCCTAGTTTGGTTTATCCTAGGTATTCAAGGTTTGTTGAATATCAGAACATCAATTAACATAATTCATCCATAACAGCATATTTAAAGAAAAAAATGTTATGATTATATTAATACAAGTAAGAATAGAAGGGAACTTCCTTCATCTAATGAAGGGTATCTACAAAGCAAACCACAGAAAACAGCATATCAAAAGGAGAAACTATGAAAACTGTCCTTTTGAGATTAAAAACATGATGTAACTTCCATTCTACCTTCTATTAAAAGTCCCAGCTAGTAGAGTAAAATAAGAATAGGAATAGAGATAAGCTTGAAAAGGAAGAAACAAAATTTTCATTACCTATATATCATATGATGGAGGGGAGGGAAAAGAGGAGGGGGTTAACAAGAAATTGGTTAATGGACACAAAAAATACTATATATTGTAATGATGAATATTAACTATCGTGATCTAACCATCACACATTGTACACAACTATTGAAAGTCAACTTTGTATCCCACATATATGTATAATAAATTTTCTCTTAAAAAAAAAATAAAGAAAATCTTAGATAACCAACAGATAAATTACTAGAATTTGTAACACTGTTTATCAGGATAGCGAGTATGAAGTTAAGATCCATATATTAATAATATTCTTAATACAAATTGCATTCCAAGTGGCATAAAATTAAGAAATGCCTAAGAATAAATACAACAAATGATGTGCAATACCTCTGTAGGATAAAAGTATAGAACTTTATTTAGAGAGATGATAAAGAAGACCTAAATAAATGCAGAGGTACAATTTTAAAGACAATATTGTAAAGATGTCAATATTGCTCAATTTTAAGTTTTGATTGATTGACTTATAAGACTTGACAGGCCAATTTTAAAATTTATAAGCAAATGTAAGGTGGCAAGAGTAGCCTCTTGAATTCTTGAAGAAGAATAAAGTGAAAAGACTTTCTCTACCAGATATCAAGACTGATTGTTTAAGTCTCTTTTACTATTAATATTATTTTTAATTGACAAATCATAATTGAATAAATTTAGGGGGTACACTGTGATGTTTTGATGCGTATATAATGTAAAATGATTAAATCAAGGTAATTAACATTTCCATTATTTTGCTTGCCTATAATTTTCTATGATGAGACATTTGAAATTACTCTATTAGTAATTTTGAAACATATAATACATTACTATTGATTTTAGTAACCTTGCTGTACAATAGATCTCAAAACTTATTCCTCCTACTTATCTGAAACTTTGTACCCTTTGATCAACAACTCCTTATTCCCTCCCTGTCCACCACCATCCCCCACCCCCACCCCCAGCCTCTGGTATCTATCTTTCTACTTCTATGAGTTCAATTTTTTTAGATTCCACATGTAAGCAAGATACTGCAGTATTTGTCTTTCTGTGCCTGGCTTATTTCACTTAGCATAGTGTCCTCCAGGATTATCCAGGTTGTCACAAATGACAGGATTTCTTTCTTTTTTAAAGGCTAAATAATATTCAATTGTGTATATATACCACATTTTTTAATCCATTCATCCATTGATGGAGACTTCAGCTGATTCCATATCTTGGCTATTATGTATAAAATGCTGCAAAGAATATGGGAGTGCAGATATCCCTTCAACATATTGATTTTAATTCTTTCGGATATATACCCAGAAGTGAGATTACTGGACCATATGGTAGTTCTATTTTTAGTTTATTGAGAAACCTCCATACCATTTTCTGTAATGGCTGTACTAATTTACATTACCACCGACAATATACAAGAGTTCCCTTTTCTCTGCATCCTTGCCAACACTTGTTATCTTTCATCTTTTTGATAAAAGCCAATCTAACGGGTATGAGATGATATCTCATTGTGGTTTTAATTTGCATTTCCTTAATGATTAGTGATGCTGTGCATCTTTTTAATATGCCTATTGGCCATTTGTATGTCTTCTTTTGAGAAATGTCTGTTCAGGTCCTTTTCCCATTTTTTAATTGGGTTATTTGTTTTCATGGTATTGAATGGTTTGAGTTCCTAATATATTTTTAATATTAACTCCTAATTAGATGTATGGTTTGCAAATATTTTCTCCCATTCTGTGGGCTGTCTCTTCATTTTGTTAATTGTTTCTTTTACTGTGCAGAAGTTTTTTTGTTTGATGCAATCCCATTTGTCTATTTTACTTTGTTTTCTGTGCTTTTGGGGTCATATCCAAGAAATATTTACCCATACCAATATCATGGAACTTTTCCCTTATGTTTTCTTCTAGTAGCTTTACAGTTCCAGGTCTTATATTTAACTCTTTAATTCATTTTTGAGTTGATTTTTGTATATGGTGTCAGATAAGAATCCAATATTGTGAAAATGTCCATACTACCTGTATTAGTCTAATTCTGTTCCTTATAACAGCATACCTGAAACCGAGTAAAATATAAAGAAATAGAATTTATTTCTTACAGTTTCAGAGGTTGGGAAGTCCAAAGTCCAGGGAACACATCTGGTGAGGGCCTTGTTGGTGGTGACTCTACAGTGACACAGGGTATCACACAGAAAACTGGCTGAGCAAGGAAGAGAGATAAGCTTCACAGTTGCTCTCCTTTTAAAGCCATCAGAACCACACCTATTACTCCATGAATGGAACAATCCATTCACAAGGACATAATTTTACAATCTAATCACCTCCTTAAGGCTCCACACTTCAATTATCATAATAGGATTCCCCACCCTCTTAACACTGTCATACTGCAGATTAAACTTCATGAAACTTTGGGGGGACACATTCAGCCCATATCACTACTCAAAGCAATCTGCAGATTCAAAGTAATCCCTATCAAAATTCCAATGTCACTTTTCACAGAAATAGAAAAACAGACTGATTTTTCAAAAATTGTAATTAAGGCAGAAGGGTATTGGTGCCAGGAGAGACAAACAAGCAAAGGGCATCGACTAGAGAGTTCAGAAACAAGTACGGGCATGAATGGACGTGTTTTATGATTGAGGTAGCACTGAAAACCTGTCTGGTAAGTACAGGATTTTCAATAAATGGTGCTAGGACAATTGAATATTTTCATCCTTTATACAACAATTAAATTTGAACCTTACCCATAGCATACAAACATTTTTTACAAGTGGGTTAAATATCTAAATATGGAAGGCAAAACTATAATGCTTATATAATAGAAGTGAACTTTACAAACAGAGTATAAAAGTAGTTCTTATGCTAACTATAAAGAAGCAATTGTTAAGACATACTACATTAAAATTAAGAACTCTGCTCTTTAAACGATTCAAGAAAAATAGTAAAGAACAAGCACAGAATGGTAGATGCTTGCCACACACTACACATATCTGATAGAGAAATATTATTCAAAACATACAAAGAATTCCTACAACACCATGAGAAAAAGAGAAAATCCAATAGACAAAACACTTGAAAAAGTACTTCACAAAAGAGAAACTCCAAATTATCACTAACCATAAGAAAAAGTGCTTACCTCATTAATAATCATGGAAATAAAAATTAGAGCCAAAGTAAGCTCTCATTACGCACTCATTGATTGATAAAAATTTTAAAAGTGTCATAACATCAGGTTTGGCAAGGACATGAAGCATCAGGAATCTCCTGCACTGCTGGCAGGAATATAAAATGGTACAACCTCTTTGGAGAACAGTTTGGCATTAGATTGCAAAGTTGATACACATACCCATGATCTACCATTTCCTAAAATATACCTTAAAGAAACTTATGTGCAAACGCACCAGTACAATTGTGAAAGAATGTTCATAGGAGCAATGTTCTTAAAAACAGAACTGGAAACAACATGAATGTCCATCTTATAATAAAATGAATAAATTGTGTCATATTTATTCACGCAATGGAATACCATACAACAATGAAATAGAATGAGCTACAATTACGTGCAAGAATTTGGACATGTCTCACAAACCCAGTGTTAAACAAACAAGTAAGCCACAAAGGAAAACAGTATTATTCCATTCACATAAAGTTAGAAAACAGTGAAACTAAACTACATTTGTTTATAAATATAATAAGTCTATTTTTAAAAAGGTAAGTTTCAGGATAGTGGTTACTTCCAGTGGGGAAGGAATAGGTCAAGATCCGAAATGGCTTCATTACAGGCTTCAGGAGTATTACCCACAATGTTATAGATCTTGACTTGGATAGTGGCTGTACTGGTGTTCACTTTATAATTACTATTAAACAGCGTGCATTTTATATGATGATTCTATGTATGTGTTTTATTTCACATTTTTTAAATTAAAATACCGATAAGTCCCATGCACAAATGACTGCTAAAAATTTCAGAATGTTGATTACATCAATACACTTCTTTTAAAAATTAGTCTTAAGAATGACTGAAGAAATGCAATGAGGCATAATCTCACCTATCAAATGAACAAGAGCTTTCTTTAAAAAATATTAAACAATTATGTGAAACCTAGGATGGGGCAGGAATCCCATATATGTCTGCTAATAAGAGCATAAATCTATGTAACCTTCCTTGAAAACAATCTAACAGCATGAATAAAAAGCCTATTAAAAAAAGAATCCATGCTCTGACTCAGTAACTATACTTCCACGAAACTATTGGACAGAAAAAATCAAAGATCCAAAAGAATTCATGTTCAAAGATGTTTATCACAATATAGCAGTATATGAGTAAAATTTTTAAAATAATTTCAATATGCACATTAAGATAATAGATAAATAAATAATGGTCATTGATGCATCTGAATATTATAAGGCTAAAATTACATTTTAAAACTATTTTCATATGGGAAATGTACATGATATGTTAATATGTGTGCAAATCAGGATATATAACCCAGAAAAATAAGTTTTCACTCAAGGAGATTGAATGGCTTACCCAAGGTCCCAAAACCAGTAAAAACAAAATAAAACTGGACCCAGAAATTTTCAAAGAGAATAACTATGGTACAGGAGCATATAATCAATATTAGTACTCACCTAATCATGGTTCATTGTCCAAATAAGATTGCCACAGTGGATAAATAAACATTACTAAGAGTGTCATCATATAACCACGTAAATTAGTGGTTTGTAATGATAACCAGAAACCAGCTTTGGACTGTCAACTTGCAAATGTTCAGAAAACCCTGATCATATATGAACAGATGTCCACAATGCATAAGATGACATCCATTGTGCATGAAAAGACATTAGTATTCCAAGAGTACTAATATAGGATACATACTAAAATGACAGTGGTAAGTGAGTAGACAGCCCTAGTGAGGGAAAGAATCCATAATTTTATCACCAATAGTATGAAGTCATTCAACCATGGAACAGGTCATAATAGTGTTGGGGCACCCAACTATAGACCGATGATTATTCAGGCAGATACTGTATATGATTAAAAAACACTGAAACAAATGGATTTTCTTTAGGGGCAGATACAACAATGCAAAAAGCTACACTGGTACATGCTCTAGCATTCATAGTGCATGAGCACCTACAATTTATGTTTGAGCCATTGATTATGAGGGACACTCAAACAACACTGCAACACATGCTGAAATGCATGAAACAGTAGACATTTGGAAATGAAAAAAGGAGCAGAATAGTGATGGAAGAGCAGGCAAATGTGATACATGATCTAACCATCTAACACTTATAATACTTCATTCCTAGTACTGGAGTACACAGTCATGGTTCAGGCACAGATACACACAGTAAATAAGTACAACTCTATAATTTAAGACAGAAGAAAAAGATAATCATGATACGCTTACTGAAGTATATGTGCTGCATGACTGAAACACACACAAAGCATGAAGAGAAGTAGCTATGGTCCAGAAGTAGAGGGTTATAGCGTAAAAGGGAACAGCTTGGCATAGATCAAGATGGTCGTAGCACATGAATATCCATTAAAGGTGTTTGAGAATTTGACCATGATGCATACCAAAAAATCTAGGAGGAAGTAGCCACGATGCAGGAAGAAATGGACATAGAACAGATACAATCACAAATGTTGTGCTATGTGAAAAAGACATGGAGCATGAGTTTAAAAAATAGCTTTTGTCAAGGAGCTAAAAGAATTAATGCAAATGGAGAATCCATGGTACATGCCCAAATGACTATCGTGTATAATGAAAAGACACTACTGGAGTCTGAGCATTTGACTATGATGCATAGAAATAAAGCTCTGAGGGCCGGCCCGGTGGCGCACTGCTACAGTGCGCCGCTTGGGAGCGTGGTGGCACTCCCGCCGAGGGTTCGGATCCCACATACAGACCGGTTCCTGCTCACTGGCTGAGCGAGGTGTGGGCGCAACACCGAGGGTTGCGATCCCGTTGCCGGTCCTGGTCCGGTACGGGCGCGACACTGAGGGTTGCGGTCCATTGCCGGACACGAAAAAAGACGAAAAAAGACAAAAAAAAATAAAAAAATAAAAAGCAGCTCTGCATTATGAACAGTTATTATATAGGAAGAGATAGCAATGATTCAAGAACAGATATTATACAGCCCTAGTGTAGACAGTAATTTATAGATGAAAGAATACAGCAGATGGCAATGATGCAAAAGGAGACCATGAACACCACAGGATCACAATGAACTCTAAGACAACTCTGCAAAATGAGTTCTTAACCATTACAGGAAAAGATTGTATAGGAGTAGACAGCAGTAATGGAGGGTAAGAACACCTCAGCAGAGGACCTGAAAACCATTATGCATAAGCTAATGCATGGTGTCAGATAAAAAGATGGCATTCTTAGTAGAGGATCAAACTATAATTGTTCATTCTCAGAAAATTGTGACTTAAATGGTGCATAGAAAGGAAAGCATGGTAAATGATAAAAAATTATAGGAGAAGAGAGAAATGATTTAAAGCTTGTTCAAATAAATATGGTACGTTAAAAAAATACAGGAACAAAGATTTGGAGTCAAAAGCCAATGGCAATAGTGAAAAGAAAAACAATACAGTATATGCCTAAATAGCTATGGGCTATAAACAAACATCACTGCTGTTTGAGCTTCTAATATACAATCAGACAACTTCAAAATGTATGCTGAGAAATCAGGATATGAAAGCAAAAGGATATCATACAGAAACTGAAAGTTATGATAGGAAACCGTTAAAAGGGAGTTCAGAATGAAATAAATTTGATACATAAACTTATTTCCAAAACATGGAAGATAACAATCTTATTACAACAGTAGACACAATTATGTCATATGCAGAAAACCATGGTATGTGAGCATACCAGATAACCATGGTGATGCACATACAATATGTTTTAGGAGTAATTAGAAATAGTAGGGAGAGAAGGTCACAGGAAAGTGCTTATTGATACGGGCATGGTACAATAATTTAAAAATTATAAAATAAGATGACATAGAATCATCCAGGAACAGATGGCAATAACCCAGTCAATAGATGGCATCATGACAAATGCTCAGATTACATTTATGCATTGTAAAGCCACCACCATTGCTTAAGCATTTGACTATAATGCACACTGAGATAATCTCAGAACACAGATTGCCAATCATGATAGAGAACAATGGAAAGCAGTCCTAGTATAATGATTATCTGATCATGATGTTGATGATGATGATGATGATATAATAAGTTTATACTTATTTTGTACTTATTGTATGCCAACAACTAAGCACTTTACATATAACTTTTATTATCACAACAAGTATATGCAGTAGGTATTATTATTACTGTTATTTTAAGGATGAGGAAACTAAGGCAGAAAGAAAGTAACTTATATATCAAACAGTCTAACCATCAGTGGTGCTGTGTTATATCTGATGGACATGGTAAGAGATTAAAAACAAACGCATACACAGTAGAGAAACTAATGGCTATATATCCTATTAATACAAACAGCAATCCCTGTTGCATAAGTAAATAATAGTCCATTGTCAAACATCCATGGTGAGTGAGCAGCCACTGCAGTAGTCAGAACATTTGACTACAGGCACAATCAGATGATCTTGCAATATGAGCTGACATCCAGGATGATGGAGGCATAGGCAAACATGATGCTGATACAAATAACAAACTGTTATTCATGATACAGAAGATCCTATTCTTCCATTCTCAGTTCAGAAATAGACAGTGACTACATTTCACACAATAACAGTGTACTCGTATAAGCAGAAGCCTATAGTACAGCCCCAAACACAGTAAATGAGCAGAAATACCTTATGCATGCTGAGTCTACCATGCAGAATGAGCCAACACCTATATGTAAGAGAAGACAAACATAGTACAAAGAAAACAAGCACATAGTGGAAACTGCGCAGATGATCACAACACTAGAAGAAATACTTTGGTCCATAAGCAGATGGTTATGATGGCAGACATTAAGATATATGCTCAGATGACCACATGCAAGAAAAACCATCACTGGTGTTTGAGTATTTGACCATGATACAAACCAATATACCTTGAAACATGAGCTATCAATTATGATACAGGTACAGGTGAAAATGGTACAGTAGTCAATTATTGTGCTATTCTTGCTCAGGGAGACGTGATGAGTAATATAAAAAACACGCACACAGCGATGAATGGCTTTGCCAAAAAGGCAAAGGACATTGGTGCAAAAGGAGAAACCAAGGCATAATATCAGATGACCATGTTGAACGCACAACCAACATCAGTAACTTAGCATGTGACTTGAGGTGCACAAACAGATGATCTCAGAAAGCAAGCTGACAATTACAATATCAAGAACAAAGAGCCATAATACAAATAATATAACTACCAGCAAATACTCAGCCTTTACCATGTGCCAGGCACTAATCTAAGCATTTTATATTTAATCCTTTGAATCCTCACAACAACCCTATGAGTTGGGTATTATCATTATTTTACATTTGAGAAAACAGAGACACAGAGGGGTGAAATGATTTGCTCAAGGACACCAAGATATTAAATGGCATAACTGAGATTTAAAGTCAAGCAGTTTAGTTTCAGAGTCAGCACTGTGCATATACACTGATGGTGCCATGCTTCCTCAGATGGATGTGGTACAAGATTAAAAACACAGAGCACAGGAACAAATGACTTTGGTCCAGAAGTAGACGGCAATGTAGCAAAAGTAGACACCGTAGCACATGCTCAAACATCCGTGGTGCATGAGCAGCCACCACAGGAGTCTGAGCATTTGACCACGATGCACACTCAGAAGGTTCTGCAACATAAGGTGACATCCAGTATATAGGAGTAGATACTGAGGACGAAGGAAGAGGCAAACACATTGAAGTAACAAATAATCATGGTGTACAAAATGATATTCATGGACAGAAAATTCCATTTTTAGTACAAAGCAGACAATGTGATGGTGTATTTTCACACAGTCACGACGAATGAGTAAAAGATTATAGTAAAATTTCAAACAGTAAAACAGCAGAATGCCTTATGCACATTCATACAACCATGGAAAATGAGCCAATACCCACTTAGGGCCAAGAGACAAGGTAAAGTAGAAAATAACCATGAGTGGAGACCTCACAGATAGATATGGTAGAAGATCAAAACATCTCAATTCATGAATGATTGTTTCAGAAGCAGGTAGCAAAGGTGAATAGAGAGATACCATGGAACATGTTAAGACGACAACAGCTGATAAAAACCATTTAGTGATATTTGGCCATTTGATCATGAAGTGCACAAAACAATCTACACTATGACATAGCAGTCATGACACAGGAGCTAAGAGATATAGATATAGTACACAAACCTTTCCTGGAAAGAAAATCATGCTGTGGTGCTCACTCAGGTAGCTATCATGTTTTACAAAAGAGCCATGGTACAGGAGTAAATAGCTTTGTCCTTGACACCACTTGATCAGATGACCATATTGCATGAACAGCCACCACTAGTATTTGAGCAATTGACTATGTTGCTCACTTGCACAATCCCATGACATGAATTGAAAGTGATGAAACAAGAGCAGGAAGACGCGATACTATGCTTCCTGCAAATGGATATGGTTAATTATTTAAAAAACAATTCCCTCTATTCTGGGAGCAGATGGCAATAATGAAACAAATAAAATCATGGTACATGCTTAAACAGCCATGGTGCATGAACATCTGACCATAGGCATTTGAGTATTTGGCTGTGATGCACAGTCAGACAACCCAGTAATACGAAATAACATCCATCATTCTGGAACAGATAGACACGGTGCAGGGAAAAGCAGAAGTGATTCAGGAGTAGAGAGCCATGGAATAGGAATAAATTACCATAAATCACAAATTGATATACATGATGCATAAAATACCATTTCCCTGTAGAGCAGTAGGTGATGAAGGTTCCTGCTCAGGAACCATGGGGTATGAGCAGACAAGCACGCTGCGTGCTCAGACAACCATGGTGCATGAGCAAAAACCTATAATACAGGTGGATGTGATACAGGAGCAAATAACATGATGAGGAGTATGCCCAGATGGACATGACATGTGAATAAAGGAAACATAATATACAAATACATTTTCTTCAGGCCAGCAGCATATAAACAATAATGCTAGAGGGTATACCATGGCACATACTCAGACAGTCGTGGTGAATGAACAACTACCACTGATGTCTGAGCATTTAACCATGATGAACACCCAGACTTCCTAAAAAACAAGCTGATGACCGCAGTATAGGGGCAGATAGCCACGGACATTAGGGAAGATAACAATGATAGAAGAGCAGAAAATAATAGTGCAGGAGCTAATAGAATACTATAGATGGCAATGATTCAAAGGGAAACGTCTATGGCATATGCTCATATCGTGGTGCTTTAAACACTATCACAAGTATCAGCATTTGACCATAATGCACAAATAGACAACTCCAGAATTTGAGCTGACAATCATACAGAATCAAGGTGCACAGTATCAGTATCATCATCATCATCATCATCATCATCATCACCATCACCATCATATACATATTAGTACATGCCAAGCAGTGGTCAAAATGTTTTAAGTGTAATAACTTATATAATCCTCACAACAACATTGTGTGGTGATGTTATTTTTTTCATTTTGCAGGAAACTGAAACAGAGAGAGTTAAATTGATGTGTCCAAATCTCACAGCTAGTAAGTGAATAATCCGGGATTCAAATACAGTCATTTTGGTTCCACTATCCATTCTCTTAAATATGACAATAAATGACAATATGTTATGGTTCTTCTTGACAGACATGATACGAGATTTAAAATCAGAGTAGAAAACTGAGTGTCTTTGCTCCAGAAGCAGATGGCAATGTTGCAAAAGTAAACACCGTAGCACATGCTCAGACATCCGGGTGCATAAACAGCCACCACAGGAGTCTGAGCATTTGACCACGACGCACACACAGAAGGTCCTGCAACGTGAGCTGATATCAGGTTATGAGTAGACAGTGATGAAAAAAGAGAGAGAAAATTCATTGCAAAAACACAGATCAGAGTGTACAAACTAATATACCCCGTTCAAAATATTCACTCTCAGTACAAGAATAGACAATGACAGTGTATTTTCATATAAGCGTGGTGTTTAAGTGGAAATCCATAGTAAAACTTCAAATACAGTATATTAGCAGAAATTTATTATGCATGTTTAGATTATCATGAAGGATTAGTCAATTCACATATTAAAGAGGGGATATATATAATACCTCAGGAAAGAATCGCAGAGTGAAAACTGCTCAGGTGATAAAAAAAAAATTATAGGAATCTACAGCAGTGGCCTAAGAGCAGATCAAAATAATGTAGAATGATCAGATGACTAAGATGCAAGAAAAGCATGTTTGAATATGTGTTTGCGATGCATGGTCACACACCTACAGGATATAAGCTGTCAATTATGATACAGTTGCAGAATGACATGGTGTAAAAATAAACTGCGGTGTGATTCTTGCACAAATAGACGTGGTATGTAGTCAAAAATAACCATGCAAGCAATGAATGACTTTGGTCCAGGAAATGACAATGTACAAAATTTATAATGCCTTAAAAAAATAACGAAGGTTATGACTATACAGCATTTGTGTCTGGGCCTGATAAACACTCAAACTGTCCCATTGCATGAGCTAACAGTTATGATACGATTAGTAGACATGATAGAGGAACAGACAGAGAATATGGAGAAAACACCCATTGTGCAGGAGCTAATGACCACAGTTCATGAACTACTATCCATGTTACAGAAGTTGTCATTCTCCATATAGAATTCTTTAAATACTCATAATGGGTAAGCAACATCCATCATGCATGCACAGACAACCACAGTTAATGAGTAAATACAATATACAAACACTGGATATCCTGCAGGGGTGGTGTCCATTCAGATGTCACAATTCAAT
Source organism: Galeopterus variegatus (assembly GCF_000696425.1). Classification (NCBI taxonomy): domain Eukaryota; kingdom Metazoa; phylum Chordata; class Mammalia; order Dermoptera; family Cynocephalidae; genus Galeopterus; species Galeopterus variegatus. The sequence goes on along the minus strand of NW_007730779.1, from coordinate 119,092 downwards.
ATCTACAATATAGAATTAAGTTTTCAATCAATGCTAAGATGACAGTGGTACAAAGTGAGACCCCATGTCATATGCTCAGATGGCTAATTCACATGAACAACCACCTCTTATGTTTGAGCATCTAATCATGATGGACACCTTGACAACTCCAAAATGTGAGGTATAAATGATGATACAGGAGGACATATCACAAGAAAATGTCTAAAATACGGGAGTTGGACATGGTATAGGAGCAAAGAGCAATGCTGAAGTAAAAGCCAGACATGACTGATATATGCTGCACAATATGATAACCATGACATAGAAAATAGACAAACACATGCCCAACTCAAACATCTGTTGTATATAAACAGACAACCAAACTATGGTGCTTATGTAGATGGACATATGCCTAATTTAAAAGCCATAATACAGGGCCGGCCCATGGCTCACTCGGGAGAGTGCGGTGCTGATAACACCAAGGCCCCGGGTTCGGATCCCATATAGGGATGGCCGGTTCGCTCTCTAGGTGAGCATGGTGCTGACAACACCAAGTCAAGGGTTAAGATCCCCTTACCGGTCATCTTTAAAAAAATATATTAAAAAAATAAATAAATAAAATAAAAGCCATAATACAAAAACAACTGTCTTCAAGTGTAAATGCTATTATGGATTGAATTGTGTCCACTCCAAAAAAGAGACATTAACTCCCAACCCCCAGTACCTGTGGATGTGCCCTTATTTAGTAATAGAGTCTTCATAGATGAAATTAAGATGAGTTCATACTAGATTAGAATGGGCCCTGAATCTAATCACTCATGTCCTCATAAGAAAATTTAGATACAGATGAGGAGAAAACACCGTGTGACAATGGAGGTAGAGACTGGAGTGATGCTGCCACAAGCCAACAAACACTTGGGACTAACCCATAAGCTGAAATAGGCAAGATGGATTCTCCCCTAGAGGCTTCAAAGAGAGCCTGGCCCTGCCAACACCTTGATTTTGGACTTCAGCCTCCAAATTTTGATTTTGTTTTAAGCCACCCAGTTTGTGGTGCTTTGTTATGGCAGTCCTAGCAAACTAATACAGATGACATTGTTACAATGCCATTGTTACAAAAGAAGATGCTAAATTCTGTTTCTTTATAAATTACTCAGTTTCAAGTATTCTAAGCAACAGAAAACTGACTGATACATCTGGCAATCACAGTACAAAGCCTTAAGTTCTGGTACAGGTGTACACTGTCATGGTGAGTATTTAGGTAAACTACAAACATGGTAAGTTGCACATAATGTAGAAGTAACTGTCTCTGAGTCTACCTACAGAATCGTGATATTGAGAAAAGATGACCATGTTGTGTGCTCAAATAACAGTGATACATGGGCAAAAATAACTAGCATATGCTCAAAAATCATGACATATGACATCATAACCATGGTTCAAGTTCATGTGCATAAGCTCTTGTTATATAGGAGCAGATACTTATACTTCAGGAGCAGAAGACTATGGCGTTTTCTTGGCTGTCTAAAGAATAGAGAATCATATCAGAAGGGCAAAGGGCAATATTGCAGGGACAGATAATCATACATATAATTTAAACATGGGATCAGTTACCTATGATTTGTGCAAAGACGACCATAGTATGTGCTCAGATGACCACAATACAGGAACATATACTATAATTTAGTTCATACTACCATGACATGCAAACTTTGGCACATGGTCAGATGAACATGGTGTTGAAGTAGGTGCTCATGGCACAGGAGTAGTGAATGCTCAAATGACCAAAACTGTGTTCAGTTGACCATGTTACATGATCAAACATGACATTCCTTTGCTTTATAATCCATGATGCAGTAACATTAAAGTTACTGACAATGAAAACCATGGTAAAAAATAAAATAAAATAGCAGAAGACAAAGCTGGAACCAAAGGCCATAGTGAAGGTGCAGAATCAGATAATTATAATGAACTATGAACCTAAGTTCACCATTCCATACAGAGAGCCATAATGAAGAACCAAAGGGTACTGGAGCATATAGTCATTAAGTGGAAGCAGACAACAATAATATTTTTTTTTAAAAAATAAAGATGCATGAATAGGTGGCCAAAGTATATGAAAAGACAACCATAGTACGTCATGTTAAGACAGCCTTGGTGTGTGAGTCAACAGCCATGGTGCAGGAGTAGGTGACCCTAACATGTTTGTGTGCTCAGAACACCATAGTGCACAAGCAAATAAGCATGGAAAAAAACCATATGGCTGCAGTAAAGAACACTGAAAAGAAGCAAATAAACATGTAGTCATCCTGCAAGGGGAAAAATACCTTTAAAATCTCAGAAGACACAAAAAGAGTTTGTTGGCTTGGAGGGAACAAACCTCTGGTCAGGTAATAGCCCAGTTCCCAAGAGGCAAACTTCCTAGCCTAGTAAAGACTACACAGATTGGGTCTGGAGCAAGAGACAAATTATGCAGGATTAATTCCAGTCCTAATTCTTGCGAGTATCTTAAGATAATAGAGATGTGCCATCATAGCCACTCAGACTAGTAGAGTAAATCCTTAAGCAGACACAGGTTTTATTCATTTATTCAAGCTCTGAGCAAATATTTCACAGTTGTATTAATTTCTAACTGTACAACATTCAACGAAATTGACAAGATAGTTTGATGATAGTTGATAGTTTACTGGGAGAACTAGGAATTATAATAAAGTATGATTTGGGGACTAGAGGAAGATATCATGGAGAAAGAGACATTTGAACTGAAACCTGAATGATGAGTAGGAACTGGTAAAGTTCAGATTGAAAAAAAGAGGAAGAAGAATTTTCTATCACACATGAAGACCAAAAGGGGCAAAAGATCATGTTATGTTACACAATATGAAAGTAGTTCAGTAGTTCTGGAGCAAAGAGAGAGAAGAGGAGAGTGGGTATAAATAAGGTCAGAGAAGTAAGCAGAAACAATTAATGCATGGTCTTGCTACTTCAAAGAATTTAGGTTTGATTTTTAGAGCAAAGAAAAACCACTGGAGAGTGTTGTCACACAAACAGATTTGCAAACTAGAGAGAGCATTCTGGTTGCTAGGTACAGATGGTGCTCATAAAGGGTAAAACTAGAGTCAAAATTGGAAACAAAATTGATGCTGGGGAATACAGCAAAAAGTTAGAACCAGAGGTAGTGAAGAGATTCTGCAATAGCTAGAAGACAGACAGAAAAACTCTTTGGGAATAGCTGTGAAGCTCTTCTGAGCACCCAACCTAAGGGAACACTGGTGGTTTAATTAGGCTTACTTACTGGACATCATTAGACAACCCAACACCACCTTCTATAGTAGGAATCTAGGTCTTTATGTTGAAGAAATAAAATGGATAGCATGCAGGAGAACATTGCAAGTGAGAATCTGGGGCAGAGAAGTTGGGGAAGGAACATCTATGTCTCCTCTTCAGCAGAGAGGAGATACACACACACATCACTTTGAAATGTATGGAATATTTTCTCACATTCATTAATTTGTACTTTACTAATATTACTTTTAATTATTTGGTTAAGAACATAGATATTAAAATTAAATAAAAGTGGCTCTCTTAACATGGTAGGAAGATTTTGGCCTCATCATCTTCATCCCCTACCTACTATAATGCCTGTGAATATGTTAACATTACATGACATTTTGACTTTGGTTTTGTGAGACTCTTTAAAGCAGAGGACCCAGTTCAGTCATCCAGACTTCTGGTCTACAGAGTTGTGAAAAACAAAAACATGTATGCTATTCAATCACAATAATTCTATAGATAGATCCAGGGACAGTTACTTCTATGTTGTAGATTCTCCCCTAGAGACTTCAAAGAGAACATGGCCCTGCGGACACCTTGATTTTGGACTTCTAGCCTCCAGAACCATGCTTGTAGTTTACCTAAATATTCACCATGACAGCATACACCTGTACCAGAGCTTAAGGCTTTGTACCATGATTGCTAGATGTATTAGTCTGATTTTGGTATCAGGGTGAGGTTTGCCTCATAGAATGAGTTTGGGAGAATGGCCTCTGTTTCAGCAGTCTCCCAACAAAGAAAAGACCAGGCCTGGATGGCTTCACTGCAGAATTCTACCAAACCTTCAAAAGGAGAAAACAGAACTGAGGCCACCAGAGGTGGAGAAGGGGGAGGAGGAGGGGGGGTTAGTGAGAAATTGGTAAAGGGCTACAAAAAATAATTACATTGTGTAATGTCAAATATACTAAATATCCTGATCTGAGCATCACATATTGCACACAGGTATTGATATTCAGTTCTGTATGCCACACATATCAATTATGTTTCAATAAAAGTGTTTCGTTTTAAAACTGCTAGATTTGTGGTAGTTTGCTACATCAGCAATAGAAAGCTAATACACTGTTTCTTCATCTCTAAGAGGAAGATAGTAATAGCTATTTTGTTTGGATTGTGTGATGATTTAATGAGAATATATATATGTACACATACACACGAAGGTACATATGTATAGGTGTATATATATTAAAATTGATTAGAGTACACAAAGTGAACATCCAATACATGGTTACAGATGATGCTACATTAATAATAAATTCTGCCTGTACACTTCGATGTATTTTGCCATTCATTATCACAGGCAAATGATACTGTGTATCCTTATCACAATCCTGATATGTAAGCAGAGTAAGAATGTTTCAACCTGCATAATAAATAAGAATCCAAAACACAAAAATGCTTAAACCAATAACTAACAAGTGTCAGAGAAGAGACCGAACCCCAAAATTCTGAATCCTGGTCAAGTGTTATTTCCATAGTTGACTTACAATATGAATACTTCCTGAGAGAATTAATATGATAGGGCAAACTCAGTTATACTACTGGAAATAGAAGAAACACTTTTTGCCCAAGTTGTTTGATGCCTCCCATGAATCCTGAGTATTTTCAAGAAATATAACTTCACAATGGGTCTGCATGGAGGCCATTCTAGGAGAACAGTGGAGAATATAGGATAGAGAGATTTGGATAAGGCCATGTACAAACCAGCACTAAGGGATTTAGGAATCTGATATAGCTGTCTGAAGAGCAAAAACCATGTAGTTCTTAAACCCAGAGTGTTTAAAGCCATTAAACCTCTCTGCTTTCTGCTTCTCACCCACACACCCCTCCCAACAGCTTCACAATTCGGCTTTATTTCAAAGTTCAAGAATCTCAGATATAAATCCATTGTGATACCTGAAGCTAGAAAGCAACCACTGGTAACATAAACAAAAGCTATCCAAGGTACTTTCATATGTCCAAATTGAGAAACACAATAATGCAGGATCCCCCTAAGGAGTATTGTTCACATCTGGATAAATGGTAAACGAAGGCAGAATCTGCTATTCTAGAAACTGAAGGAAGAAAACCTCTTTTTTCTCTCCTGTAGCCTGTGCTGATCTCTACTCAGCCATTGTACACTGTATGTCAAGGTGGGGATGGACAGTAGGGAATTCATATCAATTATCACACACACAGCAATGACAAGATTAGGTATGTACGATGCCATCTCTTTTTGCTACAGATAAATTTATGGAATAGAATTTAAATTAACTCTGAGTTTGGTGCATTTCACTTCCTCTACTGGGCCTTAGTTTCCTCATTTGCAAGATGAATGGGTCGAACCAGGTTATAAATAAACTTTCAAGTCTGATATTCCATAATTTAGATAAATATTAACTGAGAACAAAACAGGAGTATAAGCAGCACTGGTCCTTATTTGCCTGTCTTTCCCTAAGATTGCTTAGGATTGGAAACCTCCAACCTTACCAATTTGGGGGTAATATTAAAGAAATATACATAATGCGGACAGTCAAGTAGAATGATAAAAATGTTAAGAAAATACTTAGTACCATAAAAATTGACTTATACACGTGACAGATACTGTACCAGGAATGGGGATACAGATATAAAGCAGGCAAATGTCCTCCAGAGGATAGAGAAAAAAATAACTAACATTTACTTTAAGGCAGAATTAAGTAACCAAAACAACATTATAAGCACTGTGTTGTTAGCCAAATAGAGAAGAAATCAATCATAATTTGGAAAGACCAAAGAGAGTGTAAAATTAGATAAAGGAGGATGCATTTTAGTTAAAATTCTAAAAATATTTCAATGTAAAAAGAAATGGGATGGACATTTTTAAATAGTTAACACTTATACCTGTTAAAAAAAACATGTTGTCTTAAAGAAATATTTAAAAAATAATTATTGTAATTGGTAACAAATATTCATGTGAAGTCTACAGAAAAATTCATACTTTGTGATGAAACATTAAAAGGATTCTCACTAAAGTGAGGAATGAGAGAAAACTGACTGTTAACACTAAAACTATTCAATATAATATTATAAAATTCTAGCCAATGAATTAAGCTAAGAAATGAATAAATATTAGAAAAGAGAAAAAACTATCAGTTTATAGTGGAATAATAGAGAGTTTACTATAAGATGGACAAATATTATATCAAAATACACTAGTCAACATCTTTTGCAAACACCAGCAATAACCAATTAGAAAATGTAATTGGAGAAAAAAGACCATTCACACTAGCAACAAAACTATAACTGAAAAATATGTATAACAAAATATATCCAAAATTTATTTGAAGAAAACTATAAAACTTCATGAAGAATTTCTGCTGGTGGTTGTGATGAACAACTTTATACAACAGAACAACTTATCCACCAATAAAATGTTTAGAATTTAGGTAAAACTTGTGGGTGTGTTCGTGTGTGTTGTATTCCACGTGACATACCACACCTCTTAACCCCTTTAGGAATTAGCTGTCTGGCAAGTAACAAAATAACACAGGCAGAGAGGCCGAGAAGTCAAACAGAAAGGAAGTACTAAGAGATAGAGAAGCTGAGCATAGTTTTCTACAGTCTCATGGTGATGGTGAGACAAAAATTAAAGTTTAGGGTTTCAGGTAACCCAAATTTTAGAAAACAAGATCTGGGAGGAAGAAGAAGAGCAGACAAACGAGTGTGACAGTCTGAGGCACACTTTCCATGGAAGCATTTACTGATTTCTAAATGGCTGTGTTGGAGAACACAAGAAGAAAAGAGATGGTAAAATGATGACCCTAAGCAGAGCTATCAGCAGTCTCATGGAGTTTGGGGCCCAAGAAGGTGAAGAGTCTCTGGTAAATCCCCAACATTTCAGCTGGTATGCTCAAGGACTACACAAAAATAAGGGTGGACAAAAGATCTAATACCTTACAACAAAAACCTCATCTTTGAAGTGTCTCAATCCCTGATGGGATTAAGATGATTTACTTTTACTTTAACTGCCTGCCAGAAACTAGAGTAAATAATCTCTTTTTTAAAAAAAAGATAACAAAGGACTTCAAGTTCTAGACCAAATGGAATAGATTCATTTCTCTCTATTCCTTCCTAGTCATTATAATTAAACTCTAGAAAGTCATAAGACAATGCTGAGAGGTTGAAAGAGAAAAGCAGACTGGCCAGAGACCTTGGGACTTGAGGAAAAACATGACACTGAGTTTTCTGCGTTTTCTATTTACCTCCCAAATATCCCAAACTAGGCATGGGAAAAGTCTATAACTAAAAACTACAAACAGAGGCAGACAAAAAAATTTCTAAGAAAAGCCTGCTCTTTTTAGCCAAAAGGACCAAGAACGCTGAACAAGACAGAAAATTTATTGACAGTACCTGCTCTACCCAGGCCAAACACCACAGACGCCACCAGCAGTGGCAGGGGAGACCAAGTAAGAAGTCTGAACTTCCAACCCCATTCAGGAGTACAGGCAGTCTGAGATGACGATCCCTTCCTCTGTGAACAAGTCACCAGTGCAGGCTGACTGGGGATTCTGTACTTCAAACTCTCCCACCCAAGGAAAGCAGGAGAGCTGGGACATTATTCATTGATTGATTGATTGATTGATTGACGCTCTGTGTGTAAGGAAATTTCTGTCAAATCACTAGATGACTACTACGCTAAGAAAACACAAACTTCAGTAACCACAAAGGGCAAAGAATACAGGCCTCAAAAGATAGAAAAGTCACTAAATGAACAAAAAGAATATAACCCACAAAAAAGTCACAATAAAATCCTGGAGAGGGGGGAGAACTGGATCTCCAAAATGAACACAGTATAATATTCAAAATGTCCACTTAACCAAAACAAAAATTTACAAGGCACAAAAAGATAGAAGAAAGTATGGCTCATGCACACAAAAAACCGAAATTAATAGAAACTTTCCCTTGACAAGATTCAGGCATTGAACTTACCAAACAGAGAATTCAAATAAACAGTTTTAAATGTACTCAAAAAGCTAAAGGAATCCAGAAGCAAAAAACTAAAGAAACCAGGAGAACAATGTCTCTTCAAATAGAAAATATCTATTTTAAAAAAATAATTATAAAAAAGAAACCAAATAAAATTCTGAAGTTGAAAAATACAATAATTACTTTCTATAAGCCACAAGCATATTTTCAAATAAATTTGCTTAGTATTATTTGTATTTATATTGTCCAAGTTAAGGCAATAGCTGGAACGACATGGATTTGACAAGAATAGGGAAGAGGTGATTTTTATATTCTACACCTGTAACACATGTTTTTCAGGCTAGGACACAAACACTCAAAAGACATGTATGTTCTCCTCATGTCTGGATCTAATGCATATATGCTTCTTCCAAAGAATACCAATATATGCACAAAAATTGAGATTAATCAATGCATTTGGTGATTTCAATATTGCAAAAATGACAATTATAACTTTTTAATCAAATATTTTGTGAATAGTACGTGAGTCTGAATAGATTATACTATATCAAAAAAGGAAAAATACGATAACTAGAATAAAAAATTCACTAGAGAGATTCAACAGATTTGAGCAGCAGAAAAAAAAATCATTGAATTTGAAGAGCAAAATGAGAAAAACAAAGAAGAAAATGCTGAGACAATGGGATATTCACATGCAAAAGAAGGAGGTGGATCAATTCTACTTACCTATGCAAATATTAACTCAACATGGATCAAACATCTACATCTAAGAGCTAAAACTATAGAATGCTCAGATGGAAAAATAAAGGTAAGTCTTCACAAACATGGATTAGGTGATGCCTTCCTAGATATGACATTAAAAGCAAAGCAACAAAATAAAAGATAAATCTAACTCCATCAAACTAAAACATTTTGTGATTAAATGACAAAATTAAGAGAGTGAAAAGACAACTAACAAATGGGAGAAATATTTGCTCATCATATATCTGATAATGCTCATGTCCTCAATATATAAAGAAGTTTTACAACTCAACAACAAAAGGACAACCAACCAATTAAAAAGTGTGCAATGGGTGAATTTTATGGTACGTAAATTACAATTCGATAAAGACTTTTTTTAAAAAAGGATCACATAAACATTCCCTGCTTCCTACCATTTTTTTAAATTTTAATTTATCAATATACAATGTAGTTGATTTTCATGTCCCTTTACCAATTCCAACTTTCCCCCCTCCTTTGCCCCCCTTCCCCCATCAACATCATATCTGTTCACTTGTCTTAACAAATTCAAGGAATTGTTGTGATTGTTGTGTCTTCCCCCCACCCCACCCCCATTTATTTGTTGGTATATTTGTTTATTTATTTATTTATAGCTCCCACAAATAAGTGAGAACATATGGTATTTTTCTTTCTGTGCTTGGCTTATTTCACTTAATATAATTTTCTCTAACTCCATCCATGTTGCTGCAAATGGTAGAATTTCATTTTTATTTTCATAGCAGATACACCACATTTTCCTTATCCACTCATCTGATGATGGATATCTGGGCTGGTTCCAACTCTTGGCTATTGTAAATAGTGTTACAATAAACATAGAGGTACAGGTATCCCTTTGACATGATGATTTCCATTCCTCTGGGTATGTACCCAGCAATAGAATAGCTGCGTAATATGGTAGAACTGTCTGTATCGTTTGAGGAATGTCCATACCATTTTCCATAAAGGCTGCACCATTTTGCAGTCCCACCAACAGTGTATGATGGTTCCTTTTTCTCTGCAACCTCACCAGCATTTATCATTCTCAGTCTTTTGAATATTAGCCATCCTAACTGAAGTGAAATGGTATCTCAGTGTGGTTTTGACTTGCATTTCCAAAATGCTGAGTTAAGTTGAGCATATTTGCATGTATCTGCTCATCATTTGTATGTCTTCCTTTGAGAAATGCCTATTCAGCTCCATTGCCCAATTTTTAACTGGGTTACTTGGTTTTTTTGCTGTTAAGTTGTTTGAGATCCTTGCATATTCTGGATATTAATCTTTTGTCAGATGTATATTTTGCAATATTTTCTCCCACTCTGTTGGCTGTCTTCCTACTCTGTTAATAGTTTCTTTGGCTGTGCAGAAGGATTTTATTTGATATAATCCCATTTGTTTATTTTTCCTTTGGTTGCCTGTGCTTTTAGGGTTGTATTCATGAATTCTGCACTCAGTCCTAGTCCCTGGAGTGTTTCCCCTATGTTTTCTTTAGGGAGTTTTATTGCTTATTGTTTTATGCATATTTAATTCTTTAATCCATTTTGAGTTGATTTTGGTATATAGTGAGAGGTACAGGTCTAGTTTCATTCTCCTGCATATGAATATACAGTTTTCCCTGCACCATTTGCTGAAGAGGCAGTCTCTTCCCCAGTGTGTACACTTGGTGCCTTTGTTGAAGATCAAATGGCTATATATGTATGGGTTGATATCTGGATTCTCTATTCTGTTCCATTGGCCCATGTGTCTGTTTTTATGCGAGCACCATGCTGTTTTAGTTACTACAGCTTTGTAGTATAGTTTAACGTCAGGTAGTGTTATGCCTTCAGCATTACTTTTTTTTCTCAGGATTACTCTGGGTTTCTATTTCATTTAGTTCTGTTCTGAGCTTAACTATTTCTTTCCATCTACTATCTTTGGGTTTGGATTGTTCTTGTTTTACTAATTCTTTAAGGTGAAGTGTTAGGTTGTATTCTTGCCATGTTTCCATTCTTCTGAAGTAAGCATTTAATGTGATAAATTTCCCCCTTAGTACTGCTTTTGCAGTATCCCACAGGTTTTGGTATGATGTATTAATGGGCAAAAGACTTGAATAGACATTTCTCCAAAGAAGGCACATAAAAAGAACATGAAAAGATGCTCAGTGTCATTAGTCATTAGGGAAATGATAATTACAACCATAATAATATACTACTTCACACTAACTATAATGGTAATACTCAAAAAAATTAAAAACAACAAGTGTTAGTAAGAATATGGGGAAATTGTAACCTTTATATATTGCTGGTAGAAATGTAAATTGGGTCAGCCACTGTAGAAAACAGTTTGGTGAGTCCTAAATTATTTAGACATAAAATTAGCATATGACTCAACAATTTCACTCCTGGGTATATACATAAAGAATTAAAAACAGATGGTCAAACAAAAAAATTGTACATGAATATATATCAGCACAATTTACAACACACAAAATATGGAAAGAACACAAATATCCATCAATAGATGAATGCATAAATGAAATGTGGCATGTCCATACAGTGGAATATTATTCAGCTATTAAAAAATGAAGTAATGATACATTCTACAAAATGACGAATCTATAAAACATTATGCTCAATGAAAGAAGGCACATATGAGAGACCACACAGTCTATGATTCCATTTATATGAAATACCCAGAATAGGTAAATCCATAGAGACAGCAGACTAGTGGTTGTCAGCAGCTTGAGAAAGTGAGAAATGGGGAGCAACTAATTAATAGCTATGGGGTTTACTACTGGGCTGACAAAATGTTCTGTCACTAGGTAGTGGTGATGATTGCACAACAAAGTGAATGTACTAAATGTCACTGGAGTGTACACTTTAAAATAGTTAAAATGGTTAAAAATATTAAATAAAAATCTAAGAAACTTGGGGAACATTTGAATAATTGGAGTACCAGAGGAAGAAGAAGAGAGAAAGGAGTAAAAAGAGCATTTGAAGAAATAATGGCCAAAAACTTCCCAAATTTGAAGAAAGACATTCTTCTACACATACAAGAAGCTCAACAAACTCAGAGTTCCTTAAATTCACAAAATCCACTTTGCTAGTATTTTGTGGAGAATTTTTGCATCTATGTTCACCAAGGATACTGGCCTTGTAGTTTTCTTTTTTTGTTGTATCTTTGTCTGATTTTTGTATCAGGATGATGCTGGCCTCATATAATGAGTTTGGGAGAATGGCCTCTGTTTCAATTTTTTGAAATAGTTTGAAGAGAATTGGTATTAATTTTTCTTTAAAGGTTTGGTAGAATTCAGCTGGAAAGCCATCTGATCCTGGGCTTTTCTTTGCTGGGAGTCTGCTGATTACTGCTTCAATGTCCTTGCTTGGTTTTGGTCTGTTCAAGTTTTCTATTTCTTCTTGGTTCAGACTTGGTAGTTTGTATGTGTCCAGAAATTTATCCATTTCCCCCAGATTTTCAAATTTGTTGAAGTATAGTTGTTCATAGTAATCTTTTATGATTCTTTGTATTTCATTGGTATTGGTTGTAATATCTCCTTTTTCATTTCTGATTTCTGTTATTTGGGTCTTTTTTTTTTTTTTTTTTTTTTTTTTTTTTTTTTT
>NW_007730779.1:104936-106471 GCF_000696425.1 Galeopterus variegatus | reverse complement strand
GGGTTTTTTTTTTTTTTTTTTTTTTTTTTAGTTAGTCTACCTAATGGTTTTTCTAGTTTATCTTTTCAAAAAAAAAAAAATAAACAGCTTTTGGTTTCATTGAACCTTTGTACTGTTGTGGGGGTTTTTTTGTCTGCAATTCATTTAGTTCTGCTCTGTTCTTAATTATTTCTTTCCATCTACTAATTTTGGAATTAGACTGTTCTTATTTATCTAGTTCTTCGTATGTAATGTTAGGTTGTTTATCTGATGTCTTTCTATTCTTTTGATGTAGGCATTTATTGGAATAAATGTCTCTCTTACCTCTGCTTTTGCAGTACCCCATAGGTTTATATATCATGTACTTTTATTTTCAATTGCTTCAAGAAATTTTTTGATTGCCTGCTTAATTTCTTCATTGACCCATAGGTTATTCAAGAGCATGTTGTTGAATTTTCATGTATTTGTATAGTTTCCAAAGTTTCACTTGTTCTTGATTTCTAGTTTTATTCCATTGTGGTCTGTAAAGATGCCCAGGGATGCAAGGATGGTCCAACATGTATGAATCAATAAATGTGATACACCGCATCAACAAAACCAAGAACAAAAACCAAATGATCATTTTAATAGACAAAGAAAAACCATTTGACAAAATTCAACATCCATTCATGATAAAGACCCTCAACAAAATATGTGTAGAAGGAAAGTATTTCAATACAATAAAAGCCATATGTGAAAAATCCACTGCCAACATTATGTTGAAATGAGAACAGAAACAAGACAAGGGTGTCCACTCTCACCACTCCCATTTAACATATGATTGAAAGTACTAGTCAGAGCAATCAACCAAGAGGAAAAAATAAAGGGCATCCAGATTGGAAGAGATGAAGTCAAACTGTTCCTGTTTTCAGATGTCATGATACTATATATAGAAAAACCTAAAGACTCTACCAAAAACTCTTAAAGCTGATAAATGATTTCAGTAAATTTGCAGGATACAAAATCAACATTCAAAAATCAGTAGCATTTTTATACTCCAACAATGAACTAGCAGAAAAAGAAATAAAGAAAGCTAGCCCATTTACAATAGCCACCAAAAAATTAAATGTGTAGAAATTAATTTAACCAAGGAAGTAAAACATCTCTGCCATGAGAACTACGAAACACTGATGAAAGAAAATAAAGAGGACACAAAAATGGGAAGGTGTTCCATGTTCAAGGATTGGAAGAATTAGTGCTGTGAAAACATCCATACTACCCAAAGCAATCTACATATTCAATGCAATTCCCATCAAAATACCAATGACATTCTTCAAAAACTCTGCCATTTGCAGCAACATGGATGAACCTGGAGAAAATTATGTGAAGTGAAATAATCCAGGCACAGAAAAAGATATATTGTATGATGTCACTCAAAAGTGGGAGGAAGGAAGGGAGGAAGAGAGGGAGGGAGCAAGGACAGAAGGATGGACCACAGCAATATGTTGAACTTTCAGAAGGAGAGAACAAACCTAAGGATATGAAAGAAGGGGGAAAGAAGGAAGGGGGTTTGGGGC
>NW_007730779.1:89421-104676 GCF_000696425.1 Galeopterus variegatus | reverse complement strand
AGGAAGGAAGGAAGGAAGGAAGGAAGGAAGGAAGGAAGGAAGGAAGGAAGGAAGGAAGGAAGGAAGGAAGGAAGGAAGGAAGGGAAACAATCACAATAATACCATGAAGTCTCAAAAAAAAACGGAACAGAACTGTGGTTATTAGAGGTGCGAAAGGGAGGGGGTGAGAGGGATTAGCAAGAAATTATTAAAGGATCACAAAGATTACATTTTGTAAACATGAGTATACTAATTATCCTGATTTGATCACCACATTTTGTACACATGTACTGATATTCAAATTTGTACCCTACAAATATATAATCAATTATATTTCAATTAAAAAAAAGAAATTGAAAAAACAATCTTAACATTCATATGGAACAAAAGACCCTAAATAGCCAAAGCAATCCTGAGCAAATAAATAAATCCAGAGGCATTACACTACTTACTTCAAATTAGTAACCAAAACAGCATGGTATTGGCATAAAGACATATGCATGGACTAGAGGAACAGAAGAGAGAACCCAGAAATCAGTCTACATACTTACAGCTAACTGAGCATCAATAAAGTTTCCAAGAACATACATTGGGGAAACAACAGTCTCTTCAATATATGATGATAGGAGAACTGGATATCCATGTGTAGAAGAATCAATCTAGACCTGTATCTCTCTCCATATACAAAAGTGTATTAAAGATTTAAATTTAAGACCTGAAACTATAAAATTCCTAGAAGAAAACACAAGGGAAACACTTCAGGATGTAGGATTGGGCAAAGACTTTAAGCAATAAGAACTCAAAAAGCACAGGCAACAAAAGAAAAAATAAACAAGGGGGATTATTTCAAACTAAAAAGCTTCTGTGCAGCAAAGGAAACAATCAACAAAGTGAAAAGACAATCTACAGAATGGGAGAAAATATTTGCAAACTATGCTTCTGACAGGAGTTTAATATCCAGAATATATAAGGAACTCAAACAACTTAATAGTAAAAAAAGTAATAATTCCATTAAAAAATGGGCAAAAGAGCTGAATAGACATTTCTCAAAAGAAGACATACAAATGGCCAAAATGTACATTAAAAAATGTTCAACATCACTAAGCATCAGGGAAATGCAAATCAAAACCACATCAAGATACCACCTCAAAACCAGTTAGACTGGCTATTATCAAAAAGATAGGGAATAACAACTGCTGGCCAAGATGTGGAAAAAGGGGAACCTTTCTACATTGTTGGTGGGGCTGTAAGTGGTGTAGCCATTCTGGAAAACAGTATGGAGGTTCCTCAAATAACTACAGATACATCCAGCAATCCCACTACTGTCATATGATCCAGCAATCCCACTATAGGTTATATACCCAAATAATGGAAATCATCATGTCAAAGGGATACCTGCACTACCATGTTTACTGCAACCCTATTTACAATAGCCAAGAGTTGGAACCAACTTAAATGTCCAAGAAATGGGTTAATGGACACAAAACAGCTAGTTAAGAAAAATAAGCTCTATTGATGTACAGTTGAGCGAGGCACCTATAATTACAATAATTTGTTTCATGTTATCAAATGAATAGAAGAGATCAAATATCTCAGCACAGTGAAATGACTACATTTTGTAATGGTGAATATGCTAATTATCCAGACTTTACCATTGTACATTGTACACAGGTATTGATACTCAACTCTGTACCCTACAAATATGTATAATCAATTATGTTTCAATAAAAAATAAATAAGTTCAAAGAAATCCACAGCAAGACACATTATAATTACATTTTTGAAAGACAAAGGCAAAAAGAATATCTTGAAAACAGCATGAGAAAAGTAACTTACCACATGCAAAGAATTCTCAATAGATTATTAGTTGGTTTCTTTCCAAAAACATTAAAAATGAAATTCCAGGCCAGATGGCTCCACTAGGGAATTTACCAAATACTTAAAAAAAGAAGTAATACCAATTTGACAAAATCTCTTCTAGAAATTAGAAGATAAGGGAATAGTAACAAACTCATTTTATGAGGCCAGTATTGCCCTGATTTCAAAAACTAAGCAAAGCCTGTACACAAAGAAAGAAAAGAATGACAGGTGAGTATCCCTCATGAATATGGACCAAAAAAATCCTTGAGAAAATATTAGTAAATTGAACCCAGCAATTTATTAAATCAATTACACACATGCATTGCTTAATGACAGATATACGATCTGAGAAATGTACTGTTAGACAATTTTTTCATTGTGCCAACATCATAGAATGTACTTACACAAACCTAGATGGAACAGCCATAGTAATCTTATGGTAACATCATTATGTATGTAGTCTGTCATTGACTAAAACACTGTTATGCAGCACATGACTGTACACACTATGACTAAGAATTTATTGCAATTATGTGAGGTTGGTTCAACGTTTGAACATCAGTCAATTTAATCCACCATAACAACATGCTAAAGAATCAAAACCATATGAGTATGATAATATCCACTGATGCAGAAGAACCATTTCATAAAATCCAACACCCATTCATGTTAAAAAAAAAAAATTCAGCAAACTAAGAATGGAGGAGAACTTACTGAACTTGATAAATAATACCTGAAAAAAAAGTTGAGCTAAAATCATACTCAATGGTGAAAGACTGAGTTTTCCACTTAAAATCAAGACAAAGATGTCTGTTCTCACACCTCTCATTCAACATAATATTAAAAATCTTAACTAGTACTAGGCAAAAAAAAAAAAAAAGGAAATGAAAAGCATACAGAATGGAAAGAAAAATTAAACTGTCTCTATTTGCAGATGACATAACCTTCTATGTAGAAAATCTCAAGGAATCATCAAAAAAAAATCCTATAACTAATACATGAATTTGGCAAAGTCACAGGACACAAGATCAACACGCAGAAATCAATCATTTTTTATATACTCACAACAAACATGGAAATCAAAGTAAAAACACAATTCTGATTGGAGTATAAAATAGTGCTAGCACTCTGAAAAACTGTTTTGCATATTCTTAAAAAACTAAACATGTGCATACCATAAGACCTATCAATCACACTCTTGGGCATTCATCCAAAAGCAATGAAATTTTATATACACTAGAAAAAAACCTGTACAATAATGTTCACACCAGCTTTATTCTTAATAGCCCTAAACTGGAAACAACACAAAAATATTTCAACAGATGAGTGAATAAACAAATTATGGTATGACCATACTACAGAATACTACTCAGCAATAAAAAGGAACCAGCTACTGATACATGCAACAACTTGGATGAAACTGAAGGTCGCCATGCTTAATAAAAGTCCCAATTTTTCACCAAATAAGATATAGAAATGATAAATAAGCAGATGAAAATATTCGCAGCATCATAGATCAGGAGGGAATTGCAGATTACCATTACCACCTATTAGAATGGCTAAATCCAAAACATTAACAACACCAAACACTGGCAAGGATGTAGAATAATGGGAATTCTCATTCATTGCTGGTAAAAACGCAAAATGGTAGTCACTTTGCAGGCTGTCTTGCTGTTACTTACAAAACCAAACATATCTTCCCATATGATTTAGCAATTACATTCCTTGATATTTACTCAAATGAGGGAAAACTTACACATACACAAAAGCCTACACATGAATGCTTATAGCAGTTTTATTTATAATTGTCAAAACTTGAAAGTAACCAAGATGTTCTTCAGTATGTGAATGGATAAACTGGTACATCCAGACAATGGAATATTATTCAGTGCAAAAAAGAAGAAGAAGAAGAAGAAAGAGCTATCGAGTAACCAAAACAAATAGAAACTATGGAGAAATTTTAAGTGCATATTGCTAAGTATAGGGAGGCAGTCTGAAAAGGTTAGGCACTATATGACTCCAATTATACGACATTCCGGAAATGACTATATAAAGACTAAAAAGATTAGTGGTTACCAAGGGTTTGGAGGGAAAGAGGGAGAGACGAATAGGTGGAGCACAGGGGATTTTTAGGTCACTAAAACTATTCTGTGATGGTGGATGCTGTAATGGTGGATACATGTCATTATACATTTGTCAAAACTCATAGAATGTACAACACGAAGAGTGACCCTAATGCAAACTATAAACTATAGGCTTTAGTTAATAATAATGTATCAAATATTGACTCATTAATAGTAACAAGTGTACCACACTAAGGCAAGATATTAATATTAGGGAAAACTGGCTGGGGAGAAGGATATATAGGAACCCTCTTTACATTCTGCTCAGTTGTTTTGTAAACCTAAAACTACTCTAAAATATAAATCTATTGATTTTTTTAAAAGCCAATTTCAAAAAGGTTACATAATATATAATTACATTTACATAATATTATTGAACTGGCAAAACTACAGAGATAAAGAACAGACTAATGGTTCCAGGAACAGAGATTACTTTACAGATAGCACTTTACAGGGAAAAAGGTACTACTATAAAGAAGTAACATGAGGAAATTTCTTTACGGTGACTGAACAGTTCTGTATCTTGATTGTGGTGATAGCTAACACAAATCTACATATGGGATTAAATTGCATAGAACTAGGGGGGGTAGGAAGAAGACACAACAATTACAATTCCTTGAAGTTGATACGACAGCGAACAGAAAGGAGGTTGTTGGGAGGGAGGGGGGAGAGGGAGGAAGGAGGGAGGTTTTGGTAATGGGCCACAATAATCAACCACATTGTATATTGACAAAATAAAATAAATTTTTTTAAAAAAAATTACACAGAACTACACACACACTGCGACAGAGACAAGAATACGCACAAAAATGAACGAATGTAAAACAATTCTTTTATGACATCAGTACAATGTTAATGAGGCCTGTGGTCTAGTTAATGTACTGTAGCTATAACAGAAAGAGTTCACAGGGCTCTATATACTATTTTTGCAATTTTTTAAAAGATAGCATCAACCAGGGCCTTTTCCATATTTATTTAAAATGCCCAGCATTCAAACAATAAATATCAAGAATGAGATGAGATAAGATGTGGAAAGGAAAAAAAATACAAAAAGTCCTAGAAGCAATTAATATACTGTAATGCCAGCATGGCCTATAAAATACTGATGATTCATTGTTTAAGAAAATAGATATGATGAAAATTTTCACACAATACTGGGATCTATAAAAATGGAAAAATAGATATTCTAGAAGTGAAAATGCAATAAATAGATTTTAGGATACAGTAACTGTAACTGATAGTACAGGCCATCAGAAATCAGTATCCATACATAAGATTTTGGCAAAATAACTAACAAATTTAACCTAAATGGCATATAAAAAACATAACACCCAAAAGTACAAGTATTACGTTTTATGAAATGCACATTGAACCTAAACAAAATTTACTGTGGAATAGGCCATGAAGCAAACTTCAACCAATTTCAAATGATTGAAGTCAGAATATATTCTCTGACCACAGTTAAGTTAAAAATCATCTGTAAAAAAGATAACTAGAAAAATAAACTCAATTTGGAAAGTAAGCAATTCACTTCTAAATAATCCATAGCTCAAAGAAGAAATCCAAATTAAATTGGAAAATATCTGGTACGACATGACAATAAAAATATGGCAAATCAAAACTTCTGGGATATAACAGAGTGATTGTTAGAGAATAATTTATAGGTTTAGATGCATATATTTGAAAATAAGAAAGGATATAAATCTATGATCTAATTTTACATCTGAAATGGTAAAATAAAAGCAACTTATAACCAAAGACTGCAGAAAGAATAAAATAATAAATGTAAAATCAGAAATTAATGAAATAAAACCTATACAGTATAGAGGTCCAGGAAAGAACAAGTTGGTTGTATGAAAGAACCAACGAAAATGAAAACCACAAGTTTGATCAAAAACAAATAAAAACAGTTTCCTTATCCAATCATCTATTGATGGACATTTAGGTTGGTTCCATATCTTGGCTATTGTAAATAGAGCTGCGATGAACATGGGAGTGCAGGTATCTCTTCGACATGATGATTTCCATTCCTCTTGATAAATACCCAGAAGAGGGATTGCTGGATCATATGGAAGATCTATCTGTAGTTGTTTGAGAAACCCCCAAATTGTTTTGCAAAGTGGCTGTACTAATTTACAGTCCCACCAACAGTGCAGTAGTGTTCCCTTCTGTGGTATATATACACTATGGAATACTACTCTGCCATAAAAAAGAATGAAATGCTCCCAGTTGCAACAACATAGATGAACCTGGAGAAAGTTATGTTGAATGAAACAAGCAAAGCACAGAGGGATAAATACTGCATGTGCTCACTCATATGNGGGGGGGGGGGGGGTAATTGGGAGGGAACAAAGCATACAAAAGTAATCTCTGGTAATGGGTATGCCCTCAGTATGAATCTGGCCCCCACATCATGGGCAGGAGGAGGGACAATCAGCTTTGTACCTCATGAATATTGGTAATAAATAAATAGATAAAACAAGTGAAAACAAATAATCAGTGTTAGGAACAGAAAGGAGATCATCATTACAGATCCAAGAAATATTAAAGAGATGAGAGGGTATTATTTTCAAAAGATAGGCGTTATGCCAATAAATGTG
Organism: Galeopterus variegatus; assembly: GCF_000696425.1. Lineage (NCBI taxonomy): Eukaryota > Metazoa > Chordata > Mammalia > Dermoptera > Cynocephalidae > Galeopterus > Galeopterus variegatus. The sequence goes on along the minus strand of NW_007730779.1, from coordinate 98,114 downwards.
AAAATGTAGAAAAATGGACATTTCCTAAAATATATAACTTAAAACTGACAAAAGAAGATAACAAAAAGTTGAAATATTAACATAACTCTTTAAAAAACTGAGTTTATCTCTAAGAAGAAAACTTGAGGATCCAAAGTCATTACCAGCACATTCCTCTAAACATTTAAATAGCCTCAGTCTTACATAATCTCTTCCAGAATGTAAAAGTATAGTTTTGCATCCCAATTCACTTTTGAAGCTAACATAACCTTAATCCAAAACCTAGCAAAAACTTCACAATGAAAAGGAAAATTGGAGGCTAATCTCACTTATAAACATGGATGATAAAATTCTAAAACTCACACACATACACAGATATGCACACTCACATACTTCCCATGCTGCATTGCAAAATAACATGAAAAGCAGAGCTTACACCAAAAATAAAAGGCTGGTTTAACACTTGAAAATCAATCAATGCAATTGACCGTATTAACAGAAAAAAAGAGAAAAACTGTATGATCAACTCAATAAATGAAGAAAAAAAAATCTGATAAAATTCTATACACATTTATGACTTAAAAAAAAAAAAGAAATTCTTTGCAAACCAAAAATAGAAACTTCCTTAATCTGATTAAGGGTGTAGCTGAAAAAAAAAATAAAAACCTACAGCAAAAATCATACTTAACAGCAAAATAATGAAAAATTTTCTCCTAAATTCAGGAATAAAATAGAAGGTGCCTATGATCTCCGCTTACATTCAGCATTGTACTGGAGGTCCTAGGCAATACAATAAGGCAAGAAAAAATAAAATATGTAACCATTTGAGATAAAAAATGAAAATAAATTTACTTGAAGAATTAATGAAACTACAGATAAATTAGTACCATTAATAAATGAATCTTTAGTATCACTGAGCACAAAATCAGTATTCAGAAATGGTATTTCTATACTCATATAACCACAAGCAATATTTAGAAAAAAAATTTTTATTACTTTGTATATCTTTATTTATTTTTTAAAAAATTTGGGCCGGCCCAGTGGCGCACTGCTGCAGTGCGCCGCTTGGGAAGCGCGGCGGCGCTCCCACTGAGGGTTCGGATCCCGCATACGGACCGGCCGCTCACTGGCTGAGCGAGGGGCAGGAGCAACGCCGAGGGTTGCGATCCCGTTGCCGGTCCCGGTCCGGTACAGGCGTGACACTGAGGGTTGTGATCCGTTGCCGGTCACGAAAAAAAGACAAAAAGACAAAAAAAAAAAAAAAAAAATGCTTGGTAAATTTAAATCGCAAGAACAACCTATTTTCTAGTATCAGTCATGTAGTACCATATAAATGTGCTCAGGATGTGTGGGGGGAAAACCCAAATGGCACAAAAGTTCTTAAACTTTGTTTGCTTCATGATGATGTTAAAATATTATGAAGAAATTATTCTCCTTTGTACCAATTTTGTGTCTTTGTTCCTGCACTGCTGAAATAGTCTATATAGGAAACTGCACAGAAAGTAATTATGCACATTTCTGGAGCAGACTTTAAATAGGAGAGTCAGCATTCAAGGATGAATATATTAGATGCTTTGTGCTATACTTCTCTAGAACAATAAACTGGCTTTGTGCTTCCCGGCTTTAAAAACAGCTCCTTTCTTGCCAGGTTGTGGGTGTTCCTTTCTGTATGCTTGTCATGTCAACTTCAAGGAATTGTAATAGTTATATCTAGAAAAAAAATTTTTAAGGAGACATTTATAATAGCATAAAATAACACTAAATTTCTAAGGAGAAGTAGAAAGAAATCTGTACAAGATCTCTATGTAACAAAGTACATAAAAATATTGAGGAAAAATGAAAAGCTAATAAATGGACAGATATACCATGTTCACAGGTTAGAAGACTATTATACAAAAATAACAATTATCTCCAAATTGACCAATAGATCCTGTGTAAATGCAATAAAAATTCCAAGAATCCCTTTACTGTACAGAGGTTGACAACCTGATTCTAAAACTTAGAGGGAGAAGAACAAAGTTAGAGGAATTAAACTACCAGATTATGAAGATTTGGTAATAAATTGGATGGATATCTACTGAATAAACACATAGAAATGAATGACCCTTGAACCTTACCTCACACCATACACAAAAATTAATTTTATTGATAGATATATGAAATATATATGAAAGTTATATACCCTTCAATATATAGGTATATGTTTATCTTTCAGTACATATATTTGAAACTAGAACAATAAAGCTTCTAGAAGATAACATAGGATAATACCTTCACAATATTGAGGTAGGCAAGGATTTTTAAGTGGAACCAAAAAGTATATACAAATGTGTGTGTGTGTGTATATATACACACACACACATACACACACACACACATATACATACATATAATTAAACTACAGAAAATATATCAGAATATAACCATATTTATCTCTGGATAGTGGATTACCAGTGATTTTTATTTTTTCTTAATACTTATCTGTATTTCCTAAATTTTCTATAATAAACATGTATTATCTGGACATGAAAATGTTAAAGAAATAATAAATGATCCAAATTTCAATAAGAAAAAAAAGTAAAAGTACTAGCAATGAAATAAAAGACTGATCAATTAGACCAATTAAGAATCTCTGTTCATAAAAAGACAACATTAAGAGAGTGAAAAGGTAAGCCCCACATGGTGGGAAAAGGAATATGCAATACATATATCTGACAGAAAACTAGTACTCAGAATATAAAGAACTATAAATCAGTGAGATAATTAGAGACAAGTGAATAGAAAAGTGCACAAATGATTTGAATAGACTTTTCAAAAAAAATTTAAGAACATGCAAATAGCAAATAAGCACGTGAAATGATGATGAAGCTCATAGTCATCAGGGAAATGCAAATTTAAACTATTATGATGAGATACCAAAACATGCATATTGTAGTGGCTAAAATTTAAAAGCATAACAGTACTAAGTGCTGGACAGAATAGAGAGCCATAGGAACTCTCACCTACTGCTGCTGGATGTGTAAATCAATGCATAAACTTTGGAAACTCTTTGGCAGTATCTAATAAGCTGAACATACAAAACCCTATGATCCAGCAATTCTACTCCTAGTTATACAAACAACAGAAATTTGAACATGTGTTCAGGAAAAGAAATGCATACAAATGTTTAACTGCAACTTTAATTATCATAGTATAAAACTGGACACAAACCTAAATGTCTATCAACAGTAGAATGGATATACACGGTTACTTCAAAAAGTTCATGTAAAAATAGAATTAAAAAATAATACAAATATTTCCATGAACTTTTTGAAGACCCCACATTATAAGCTATGGTTTATTTACAGAATGGAATATTACATGGAACTAAAATTAACCAACTATATGCATGAATCAACAACACGCACAAATCTCAAAAACATTATGCTGAATAAAACCAGCCATATCGAAAGGAGTACATATCAAAGTACAAAGGAGAATTATTTCACTTATATGAAGATTAAAAACAAGTGAAACTGATCTGTAGTATAAGAAATCAGGATATTAGTTATCTTTGCAGAGGGGAGTATGGACAGTAACTGAGAAAAGGCATGAAGGGATGATTCGGGGTGTTAATTTCCTATCAGGCAGTGGTTACATGGGTTTGTACAATTAATAAAAATTCATTGAGCTGTACACTTATGATTTTGCATTTTTTCTTTTTATGTATATATTGAAATATAATTGATTGTGCATATCTGTGGGGTACCATGTTGAATTTCAATAACTGTGTGCAACATGTGATAATCAAATCAGGATAATTATTATATTCAATATTACACATGTACTCATTTTTTGTGGACCTTTATTTCAATGTGTGCTATACTTCAGTGTAAAAAGTTTACTTCAAACAAAGCAACTACTTAAAAGAAGACCTAAATAAATGAAAACATGGCATGTTCTTGGCTGGAGAAAGCTAATTATTACAAAGATAACAAATGGTTCCAAGTTTTTCTATAGTTCAATGAAATCCTAATATAAGTGTCAACACAATTGTCTTAAAATAAAGATTAGAAAGATGTTGGTCAAAGAATACAAAATTTCAGTTAAACAGGAGGATTAGGTCCAAGCAATCTATTGTACAATATGGTGACTATAGTTTTACTTGAAAATTGCTATAAGAGATTTCAAGTGCTCTCCCCACAAAAAAAGATAAGGACATGAGGTAATTTAAGTAGCTCTATTTAGACATTCCACAATGTACACATATTTCAAAACATCATGTTGTTTACTATAAATATATACATTTTAATTCGTTGATTAAAATATAAATAAAAATCTCACCAAGTTTATTTTAAAGTTAATAAGGAAATGCTTGCAACTGTTGTAGAATCGGATTCAGCAAGGAAGTGGCAGACACTCAGAGGGCTGGAGAGTCAGAAGTTTAATATGCCAGTGGGCCTAAAAGAGCTATCACTCTGAAGTTGTGGACCCCAAACAAAGGTTTTGCATGGCATTTTATAGGCAGGCCCTTTAAGTTTCAGTTTCTAAGCATACATCTTAAGCAGGCAGCTGCTGGTTTCAGTTTCTCTGAATTCATGTGACTTGAGCAGGCATGTAAGTGGGATTACAGAAGCAAGGAATGCAGGCAGCTGATTATTAACTGGACTGACTTCTGGGGGTTCTGGTAGATAAGCACAGTTAGCCACAGAGGTGCTTCATAAACACAAAATAATTTTTAATCTTGGGTTTTTCCAACACAGCCAATTAAAAAAATAACTATAAGAGGGCATTTGACTTAATATAGAACAAGACATACTATAAATTATATGCATATACCAAAACACTGGTAATAGGTATTGCCTCTTGGGAGGGGAACTGTTGGCTCTTGGGTAAGAATGGGAAAGATATTTACTTTTCACTGTACACAACTTTGTACCCTTTGAATTATGATCCTTGTGCATGAATTACTTATTTTAAAAGAATTTTTTTAAATTAAAGTTCAGTACTGAGGTAAAAATGGAAAAAGAGTCAGAAAAATTAAAATAAAAGTCCCAGAAACAGATCCATGTGTATACAGAAATTCAGTGTATGATGAAGGAGCAATTTATGATCAATGAAGAAACTATAGACCTTTCAATAAATTGCACAGGACAAATGGCTATCCATTTAGGAAAAAAAAATCAGACCCATTGTGCACAATGTAATATAATGCTACTAAATGTAAACAACAAATACTGACTATACTAAAAAATTAAGGAAGATATCTTTTGTAAACTTGGGGAAGACCAAGAGATGTATGTACATGTTAAGTTTAAACTTCTCTGTAACAAAAAAAAATTCCAACAGTAAAGTTAGTCTATAAAGCAATAGACTAGGTTTTAAAAACAACATATTGACATTCCTGACATAATGAGCTAATAGGAATCAGTAATTAAAGATGAAACAAAACACAAAGTTGATCAAAGGATGTGGACAAATAATTCACAAGGCAATATTACAAATGTATAAAAAACATTAAATTATACTCAACCTCAATAGCAATCAGATAAATACACACTAAAACAACAAGATATTTGCATTTAAGAACTGTGGAAGGATAACTAATATATAAGAGAACAAGATTCATGGGTATTGAAAGAAAAGCAATTTTTTGTGTTGTATATCTTTTTTCCCTTATTTTATTTTTGAACTATGCAACTGAATTTATTTTCTCTGGGTCCCAGCATTCTTCCAAAACCAAATACTATTCCATCATTCCCTGTCTCAGTGAGTGTTACCATCATATACCCAACTGTAGACTGAGAAACCTAGAAGTAATCCTTCACATGTCTCTCTCCAACATCTCCATATCTACCCAATCTAAATTTCTATCAATTTTACCCCCTAACACCCTTTCAAAAACACTTATTCCTCTTCACATGTTCTACCAAAATCCTAGTACAACATATCATAAACTCACTCTTGGCCACTGTTAAAGCCTCATTCACACAAGTAATATTTATTAAGCATCAACTTTGTATCTGATACTGTGCTAACTTGTTTTCTGGAATCTACTCTTGTCTCTTTTCTAATCAATCCTATACACTGCAGCCAAGTTTAGCATCTCAAAATCTGATTTGTCAGCAGTTCCCCCACCACTTGAAATACCCCAATAGCTTCAGGAGTATCTTTAAAAAATAAAAATCATTAACCTAGGTAAAAAATCAACCACATGGTCTGGCTCCAAACTATCTCCTCAACCCTATATTTACGTCAAGCTCATATCTGTTCTATAATCTCAAGCCACATGGTCCTCTTTTCAGATCCCACAATGCACCATGTTGTCAATCCTGCATAAACATTGTATACCCATAATCTCAGTAGACATTTGCCCACAAAAATCTTTTTTAAAAAGCAGCAGTCAGAGCAAATGGAAAGCATTCTATAATAATGAATACTTGTAACCCAATATACCAGTAATTACACTATATACACTCTGATTAAATGCTGTGATTAAAGACAAATATTATCAGACTGAATATAAAAAGACTTTATGCTGCATACAAGACACATTTGAAATATAAGGATGCAGAAAAGTTGAAAAGAATGGAAAAAGATATACCAATCAAAAATTAATCAAAAGAAAGTTGGTGTGGCTAAATCAATATCAGACAATGTAGACACTAAAGCAAAAATCATTACCAGCAATAAAGAGGGACACTTCAGAATGATAAAATGTTCCATTCATCAGGATGATATAATAATTCTAAATTTGTATGCACCTAATATTGCTTCAAGAGATGTGAGGTAAGATATAAGATCAATGAAAAAATGCTCAACATCACTCAGCACTCGGGAAATGCAAATCAAAAGCAGAAATAGATACCATCTCACTCCAGTTAGGATGGCTAATATCCAAAAGACTGAGAATAAATGCTGGTGAGGTTGGGGAGAAAAAGGGACCCGTATACACTGTTGGTGGGACTGCAAATTGGTGCAGCCTTTATGGAAAATGGTATGGAGGTTCCTCAAACAATTACATATAGATCTATCATATGACCCAGCTATCCCACTGCTGGGAATATACCCAGAGGAATGGAAATCACCATGTCAAAGGGATACCTGTACTCCCATGTTTACTACAGCACTATTTATGATAGCCGAGAGATGGAACCAGCCCAGATGTCCATCATCAGATGAGTCGATAAGAAACTGTGGTATATCTACACAATGGAATACTACTCTGCTATAAAAAAGAATGAAATTCTACCATTCGCATCAATACGATGGACTTAGAAAAAATTATGTTAAGCGAAATAAGTCAGGCACAGAAAGAGAAATACCACATGTTCTCATTTATTTGTGTGAGCTAAAAGTAAATAAATAAATAAATATGCAAACGAATGGGGGGTGGGGAAGAAGACTCAACAATCACAACAATTCCTCGAACTTGTTAAGACAAGTGAACAGACATGATGTTGATGGTGGGAGTGAGGAGAGGGAGAGGGGAAAGAGGAATTGGTAAAGGGACATGAAAATCAACTACATTGTATATTGATATATGAAAATAAAAATAAATAAATAAAAATAAAGATAAAATGGGGATAATAATAGAGGAAGTGAAGAGATTGTGAGGATTAAGTAAATAATATGGGTACTATATATAAAGCCCTTAGTGCCTGCCATATAATAACACACTCAATAATGTTAATTATCATCATCTCAGTAATATTTTAATTTACTGTTTTATCAAATTTCTAGATACACAAGCATTTATTGCAAACTCAGATATGTAAAAAGTATTGGACATTTTTGAGGGAAAAAAAACAAATTTGATCTGAAAAAAAAGAAAAACTAGCCAAACCACAATAAGAAATATATAAATATAAAATTATAGTGGGAGATTTTAATACACCTCTCTCAGTAACTGATGGAACAAGAAGAAAAAAAAATCAGTAAGGACATACAGCTCTGAATAACATTAACAACTTGACCTAACTGAAATATGTGGAACTGAAAAGTACATAGTTTTTGTGAACACATGGAATATTCACATACACCAACCACATTTTAGAACAGGAGTCAGCAAACTTTTTCTGTAAAGGGCCAGATAGTAATTACTTTAGGCTTTGTGAGCCTCATTTGATCTTTGTCAAATATTTTTTCCAGCCACCTTTTACACATGTAAGAAACTTTTCAGCTTCAGAGCCATACAAAAATAGTACATAAAATAGATTTGACCTCTGGACCATAATTTGCTGACCTCTTTTCTAGGCTGTGAAGCAACTCTCAACAAATTTCACTGGACTGAAATTCTACAGAGTATGCTCCCTGGCCACAGGGCAATTGAGCAAAAAAATAAATAATCAAATAACGATTAGATTAGAAAATCACCATTGTTTGAAAATTAAGAAATACACTTCTAAATAATCCTGGGTTAAGGGAAAATACCTCACTGGAAATTAGATAATATTTTAAACTGCATAATATTAAAAACAACACATATCAAAACTTGTGGGGTCATCCTTAGAGGGACATCTGTGGCCTTAAAAGCATATATTAGCAAAGAAGAAATGCTGAAAATCAGTGAGCTAATAATCATCTCATGAAGTTAGAAAAAGAAGTGCAAATTAAACCGCAAAAAGTAGAAGTAAGGGGCCGGCCCGGTGGCGCACTGCTACAGTGCGCCGCTTGGGAAGCGCGGCGGCGCCCCCGCCGGGGGTTCGGAACCCACAACCCGGCCGGCTTCCGCG
>NW_007730779.1:77952-88982 GCF_000696425.1 Galeopterus variegatus | reverse complement strand
GAGGGTTCGGATCCCACATACAGACCGGTTCCCGCTCACTGGCTGAGCGAGGTGCGGGTGCGACACCGAGGGTTGCGGTCCCGTTGCCAGTCCCGGTCTGGTACGGGCGCGACACTGAGGGTTGCGATCCGTTGCTGGACACGAAAAAAGACAAAAAAAAGGAAAAAAAAAATGCACAAATTGCTAGAAAAATGTAACTGACCAAAACTGACTCAAGTCAAAATACAAAATCAGAACAGTACTATATATTAAATAAATTGAACCTGTAACTTAAACCCTTTTTTAAAAATTTTAAGGCTTAGATGAGTTTATTATTATTTTCTATAAACATTTAATAAAAATATAACACCAACCTTACACAGCCAATTCCATATAATACAATTGTTTTCTAAGGCCAGCAGGTCTTTCATACTAGTATATGACCAGGGCATAGAAGAAAGAAACTTTTATATGCCAATGTCTCTAATAAATATAGATGCAAAAAATCTAAACAAAACATTAGCTAAACAAATCCAGCAATATACAAAAAGAATAATATGTCACAATCAAATTGGGTTCGTCCTAGAAATGAGAGTTTTCTTTAATATTTGAAAAAATTAATATAATTCACAATATTAACAGGTCAAAGAGAAAAAATCAAAAGTATTAGCAAACTAGGAATAGAAATAAATTTCTTTAATCTGATAAAATATATCAGGGTGTTGCTGACCTCATAGAATTTAGGAGAGTTTGGGAGAATGGCATCTGTTTCAATTTTTTGGAATAGTTTGAGGAGAACTGGTACTATTTCCTCCTTAAAGGTTTGGTGTGATTCAGCAGGTAAGCCATCCAGTCTGGGCTTTTCTTTGTTGGGAGACTGCTGATTACTTCTTCAGTCTTATTGTTTGTTATTGGTCTGTTCAGGTTTTCTATTTCTTTTTGGTTCATTCTTGGTAGTTTGTATGTGACCATAAATTTGTCCATTTCCTCCAGGTTTTCAAACTTGTTGGCAGATAGTTATTTACAATAGTTTCTAATGATTCTTTGTATTTCTCTGGTACCAGTTGTAATGTCTCCTTTTTTATTTCTAATTTTTGTTATTTGAGTCTTCTCTCTTCTTTTTCAGTTAGCCTAGCTAATAGTTTGTCTATTTTGTTTATCTTCTCAAAAAAAAAAAAACAACTTCCTGTTTTGTTGATCTTTTGTATCATTTTTTAGGTTTCTATTTCATTTAGTTCTGCTCTGATCTTATTTCTTTCCATCTGCTAACTTTGGGATTGGATTGTTCTTGTTTTTCTAGTTCTTTGAAGTGTAGCATTTGGTTTTTTATTGGAAATCTTTCCATTCTTTTGATGTAAGTGTTTATTGTGGTAAACTTCCCTAGTACTGCTTTTGCAGTATCCCACAGGTTTCAGCATGATGTGTCTTTATTTTCATTAGTTTCAAGAAATTTTTCGATTTCTTGTTTAATTTTTTCTTGGACCCATATGTAACTCTTCTACATGTTCATATAGTTTCCAGAGTTTCACTTTTTATTGATTTCTAGTTTTAATCTGTTGCAGTCTGAAAAGATACTTGAAATAATTTCAATTCTTTGTAATTTGTTGAGACTTGATTTGTGACCTAACGTGGTCTATCCTGGAGAATGTTCCATGTGCTGATGAGAAGAATGTATACTCTAGGCCAACATCACCCAGACACCAAAACCAGACAAAGATACAACAAAAAAAGAAAACTATAGGCCAATATCTTTAATGAACATAGATGCAAAAATCCACAATAAAATATTAGCAAATACAATACAGCAACACACCAAAAAAATTATACATCATTATCAAGTGGGATTCATCCTAGGGATGCGAGTTTGCTCCAGCATATGCAAGTCGATAAATGTGATACGCAATATAAAAAAAATCAAGGACAAAAACCATATGATTATCCCAATAGATGCTGAAGAAGCATTTGACAAAATTCAATATTTGTTCATGATAAAGACTCAACAAATTACGTACAGAAAGAAATAATCTCAACACAATAAAAGCCAGAGATGACAAACCCACCACCAATATCATCCCGAATGTGGGAAAAGTTGAAAGCTTTTCCCTTAAGGACAGGAACAAGACAAGGATGCCCACTCTCACCACTCTTATTTAACACAGAATTGGAAGTAATAGCCAGAGCACTCAGACAAGAGAAACAAAGGAAGGGCCTCCATATTAGAAAAGATGCAATCAAACTGTCCCTCTTTACAGATGACATGATCCTGTATGTAGAAAAACCTAATGATTCTACAGAAAACCCTTAGAGCTAATAAATGATTTCAGTAAAGTTGCAGGATATAAAATCAACATGCAAAAATCTGTAGCATTTGAATACTCCAACAATGAGCTAGCAGAAAAATAAAACAAGCATACCCATTTACAATAGTCACCAAAAAAATAAAATAGCTAGGAATCAATTTAACCAAGGAGGAGAAAGATTTCTACAAGAACTACAAATCACTGTTGAAAGAAATCAAGGAGGGCACAAAAAGATGGAAAGACATTCCATGCTCTTGTATTGGAAGAATTAACATTGTGAAAATGTCCACACTACCCAAAGCGATCTACAGATTCAATGCATCCCTATCAAAATACCAATGAAATTCTTCAGAAAAATAGAAAAAACAATCCTAATATTCATACAGAAAAACAAAAGACTGCAAATAGCCAAAGCAATCTTGAGCAAAAAAAATAAACAAAGCCAGAGGCATAACGCTACCTGACTTCAAATTATACTAAAAAGCTATAGTACCAAAACAGCATGGTACTGGCATAAAAACAGACACATGGACTGATGGAAGAGAATAGAGAACCCAGAGAGAAATCAACCCACATACTTACAGCCAACTGATCTTCAACAAAGGCATCATGAACATATATTGGGGATAAGACTGCATCTTCAGTAAATTGAGCTGGGGAAACTGAACATCCATATGTAAAAGAATGAAATTAGACCTGTACCTCTTGCCATATACCAAAAGCAACTCAAAATTGATTAAAGAATTAAATATACATCCTGAAACTATAAAACTCCTAAAAGAAAACTTTGGGGAAACACTTTGGGAAGTAGGACTGGGCAAAGCCTTTAAGAATAGGATCCCCAAAGCACAGGGAACAAAAGGAAAAATAAACAAAAGGGATTATATCAAACTAAAAATCTTCTGCACAGCAAAAGAAACAATTAATAGAACCAAAAGATAATCTATTGAGCAGGAGAAAATATTTGCAAACTATTAATATCTAGAATATACAAGGTACTCAAACAGCTCAGTAAAAAAACAACCCAATTAAAAACTGCAAAGGAGCTGAACAAACTTTTCTCAAAGGAAGATTTACAGATGGCCAACAGACACATGAAAAAATGCTCAACATCACTCAGCATCAGGAAAATGAAAATCAAAACCACACTGAGATATCATCTCACTCCAGTTAGACTGACTATTATGAAAAAGACAGAGAATAACAAATGCTGGCAATAGTGCAGGGAAAGGGGAACCCTCCCACACTATTGGTGAGACTGTAAATTAGTGTAGCCACTATGGAAAACAGTATGGAGGTTTCTCAAACAACTACAGATAGAACTACCATATGATCCAGCAATCCCACTACTAGGTATATACCCAAAGGAATGGAAATCATCATATCAAAGGGATACCTGCACTCCCATGTTCATAGCAGCTCTATTTACAATTGCCAAGAGTTGGAACCAACATAATTGTCCATCATCAGACGACTGATTAAGAAAAATGTGGTATACTTATACAATGGAATACTACTCTGCCATAAGAAAGAATAAAATACTGCCATTCACAGCAATATGGATGGACTTAGAGAAAATTATGTTAAGTGAAATGAGCCAGGCACACAAAGAGAAATACTACATGTCCTCACTTATAAATGGGAGCTAAAAATGAAGGAAAGAAAGAAACAATCACAATAATACATCGAACTTGCGAGAGAAGAGAGCAGAACTGAGGTTACCAAAGGTGGGAAAGGGGGAGGGGGAGGGAGGAAGGGAGGAATTGGTAAAGGGACATGAAAATCGATTACATTGTATAATGATGAATATACTAATTATCCTGATTTGAACATCAGGTATTGTACACAGGTGTTGATATTCAATGTTGTACCCCACAGACATGTACAATCAACTATGTTCCAATATTAATTAATTAATTAAACAATAAAAAAAAATAAAATGTATCAACAAAAATTCTAGAAGGAACATCATACTTAATGGCAAAATGTTAATAGCTCTCCCTCACAACATCCCTAGACTCTTAACGAATACTTCTTATGAGTTAATAATCTAGATGCTTTGCCAATATAATTTTAATCTTGCCAAACCCTCATGAGTTAAGTGGTATTATCCGTACCTTATACATTAGCCATCAAGTCTTAGAGAGGGGTTCAGTTACTCGATCATGGTCAAAAATTGCATAAATAACAGCAGGAATTTGAACCCTATGTATCACTGCGTCTTGCAATGCCTATCCCTTGATTGCTTCTATATCATCTACCATATGTATACCATCAGCAAGTCCTGCCCAGTTTATTTCTAAATGATTCCCCAAATCAGGCCAATTCTCTCCACTTTCCCCTACCCCACCCTGATGCTGCTGCCATCAGCACCATCAACTGCCCTGTAATAAAATGCTTTTATCATTTATCTCAACTACTATAATATGATTTTTTATTTATTTTTATTCATTTTTTATTGGAACACAGTTAATTGTACATATCTGTAGGGCACAGAGTTGAATATCAGTACTGGTGTGCAATATGTGATGCTCAAATCAGGATAATTAGAATGTTCAACATTACACAATGTAATCATTTCTAGTGGCCGTTTACTGAAGGCCTGCCACTTCGCTCAGTTAGAGTGTGGTAGCATAATATGCTTTTAATTTGCCCAAACTGGTACAATACCAAGCCTTTCTCCTCTGAATTATTTAACTATTTCTTTGTTTTTACTTTTTATTTGGAAATAATTTCAAATTTTCAAATTCCAAGAATAGAACATACTCTTTGTCCATATTCACCAGTTGTTAACATTTGCCTCACGGAGCTTCCATACCTGCAGATACTTCATTGGGTATTTCTTAAAGAACAGTATCACACTCATATAACCCAGTTCTATACAGTTATCAAAATCAAGAATCTATCATTGATACAACACCTTTATCTAGAGTCCATGTTCCAATTTCACCAATTAACCCAATAATACCCTTTATAGCAATTTTTCCCAGTCAAGGATCCAATCTAGGATTAGACATCCAGTTGTCATCATGTCTCTTTTGTCTCCTTTAATCTGGAACACTTTCCCAGCCTTTCTTTGTCTTTCATGACACTAACATTTTTTAAGACAAAAGATTAGTTATTTTGTAGAATGTCCCTCAATTTCAGTTTGTCTGAAGTTTTCTCATGGTTAGGCTGATATTATGGATTTCTGGCAAGAACACCACATAAGTAATTTTGTGTCCTTAGGGCATTGCATCAGCAGACACATGATTCTTTTACGTTGTGATTCTTTTTATGTTTGATCAGTTGGTTAAAGTGTTGACTGCCAGATTCTCCAGTGTACTACAATACTCTTTAAAGCACTCTCCTGGCTTCTACTTTTACTCCTCCAGTTGGAGGAGATCTGCTCCTATTTACTTCTCCATTCCTGCTCTCTACCCCTGCCTTGATGTTCTTCTTGAAAAAAAAACATGCTTGTTCCTATATCAGAGCCCATGTGCTGGCCCAGAAAGCTCTTCCTCACCTCACCTTGCATGGCAGACTCCTTTTTATCCTTTAGGTTCAGCTTAAAGAGTGTCTTCTTAGAAAGGCCATCTTTGGTTGCCCTATTTAAATTAAGCCCCCTCTGCTTTTTCCTACCATGGAGACATGTGTGTTTCTTTCCTATTACTTCTCACAATTTCTAACTTATTTATACAATTAAAAATTATAATGTCTACCTTCCCCCACTAGACTATAACTTTCACAAGAGCAAGATAGTTTTTGCTGTTTTGTTTACTCTTATATCTCCTCCTTCTTACATAGTGCCTGGAACGTAAGCAATCAAATATTGGTTGAGTAAATGAGGAGCTAGTACTGTTAAAGGTCACCCAAGAATAGATCAGATTCTCTCCCCTAACTCAAAAACTGGCATTTAAAGACACAACATGGCATGAGGGAAAGATTTTGGAGTCACACAGACCCAAGTTCAAATCTCAGATCAGAATAATTGCATATGATCTTAAACTTTCACGGGCTAGATTTCCACATATATGAACAGAGGATACCATCACGTACATCACTGGGCAGTTACAATTAAACTCTTATAAAACAAACTAGAATCATGCTTAGTGAACAAAGGAAGCTGCATAAATGATAGACAGGGTTAATCTTTCTGGATTAAGAGATATTCAGTCTTTGCAAGAAGCACTCTTTCAAATCACACTGCTTAGCTTGCTATGTATTCACAAGTACAAGTGAATTGATTAAGTCCCAAGTTCCTCACAGTCAACGCTACATGTTCAACTGTACTCTGGACCCAGCCCTCTGGTGAGATGGTGAAATACTACCTCACTTCTAAGAGTTACCCTAATAAAAATCAGTTTCTCCAAACATTACTTCCATTATACTTTCTGTCACTCCCTTTCTTTATACTTTCTTTGAAACTCCTGTACTTTCTTTGTTATGCCCCTTATCGTAAGTGGTTTTGTGTTAGTTATTTTTATGTGCCTGAGTTTGCCTCCCACTAGATTTTGAGAGAATAACAGTAACAATAAAATAATAAAAATAGCAGCAAACACTTTTATAGAACTTACTATCATACCTCATCTAATCTAATTTGCCACTGATTTTAAGACACAACAGAATTTTTTATACCACTAAGAATGCAAAAGTGCTACCAAACAAACAGTGGTATGTCACTGATAATTAAGACCCACCCTGATTTTGAAAACGTTAAAATATAGGAAGAAAATATGCTTCTTAAAACTGATGAAACATAATCTGTGTTAGACACTGTTCTAAGCACTCTACATTTATTACGTTATGTAATCGTCACAACAACCCTATGGGGCAGGTATGTTATACTGCCTCTTGATTAATCATCTTCAATCTAAATATCTCTCTACTCCGGTCAATCGTCTTCATCCTCTCTGGCCACCTCCATAGACAGAGTCATCATCATTAGCTTTCATCACCTAATTCTCCCTCCAAATCTACTTTTGACTTACGAATTTAGCACTGAAAACTACAAATTTGACCATATCATTCCTTGTTTAAAGCCCTTTAATGATTTCTCTATGAGCTGGGAATAAAGTCCAAACATGGCATGTTATGACCCGCATAATACTGTGTCTCTATATTCTCATATCTCACTCTCTACACTCCAGCCATATTGGCCTTTTCTTTTTTTTTTTGTCTTTTTTCTGTGTCCGGCAACGGATCGCAACCCTCAGTGTTGCCCCCGTACCAGACGGGGGACCGGCAATGGGATCGCAAGCCTCGGTGTTGCTCCCGCGCCTCGCTCAGCCAGTGTGCGGGAGCCGGTCTGTATGTGGGATCCGAACCCTCGGACGGGAGCGCCACCGCGCTTCTCAAGCGGTGCACTATCCAGTGCGCCACCGGGCCGGCCCAACCTAAAATGGAACATGAATTTTCCCATAATCAGGGCATTCACACAACCTGTTCCCTCTCCCTGGAATATTTTCTTATGCATCTCTGTCCTCACCACTACTGGAATGGCTAACAGCTATAGATTTTTACATTATAAGTTTGAGCATTGCTTCATTAAAGAAATTTTGCCTGTCATGTTCCTCACTAACTTAGGTCTGCATTTTAATTGCTTTAAAACACTCTGCTACTCTTCCATAGTAGTTAGATCACCTACAACTTATTCAAAGTATGCCTTCCCTTTTAGATTGTGAGCTCCAAGAGAACAGGAACCAGGTCTATCTGGTTTACTATTATTTCCTCAACACCTAGCACATACTCAATAAGATGAAAATTCAAAACTCATTTATCTTTTGCCGAGAAAAAACAAGTGCTCAAGAAAGGGGTTCATGAAGTGGAACTTGAATATATCTGAGAAAATCCTCAGAGATCAATGGCACAGGAACTCCAATAAGTGAACACCGAATTTGTCAATTCTGGCCAAAACATTCACATCCAAATCCTGGCTAGAACTGTAGCATACCAAAACATCTGGAGAGCTGTCACCCATCCGTATGTATGGCTTATATGACCCTTAACATCTTTACATGAGAATACAGGTAGCAGATAGAATTATTCTTTTACTTACCCCTGGGAGATACTTAGCAAAGCAAGGAAACCATTTATAGACAGAGACTAACAGATCCAACAATTAGAGATAGTAATTCAGGAACTAAATCACCAAGGAAGGACAGACACTCTGTCTCATTCACACAATTGCCTCAGGCTGATGGCCCGAATTACAACTGTCCCCATCCTAAGAGTGCACTGACTCATACTCCCTTCCTACTCAGCACCCAGATTCCAAAACACGCACCCTGCAGACAATGATTCAGAATGCTGGCTGCTCTGCTGCGGTGTCCTGCCTCTCATCCAGAGAGCTACTCTCAACAGTAGTCCCCGGGGCTGCAGGCAGACAGATGAAGCTGTATACTAAAGAGTAACTGCAGATTTGTAGTTTGTCCCCAGGGTACAAGAGCTATAAACAGGAATGTGCAATGTACATAGTTCATTCAGGCAACGTGCCTTGATCTAAAAATGGTGAATTTGCAGACAAGACACAAAAATAGAGGAAGGTTACATTCATATATACCAATTTCAGCCTCCAGACCCCACTGAGCCTATAACCAGGAGCATTGTTGTAGCATGGATACTGTCCAGGATCCCCAAATGCTAATGGAGACTGCATCATTTTTAGATTTCTAAACAGTCAGAAAGCAGAAAGAAATAACTCCACTAGTAAAGATGAGAGTGAGTTCTAAAATTGATTATCTACTTTTTTCCACCTGGGTGTTAATGCAGCTGGAAGGCCACTTATACAGCAATAAAATTTTGTGAACATTTAGCAAGCATATACCCACACCCCAAGAGTAAGAAAGTTTCTTTCTCAAGCTAGTCCCAGCTGAAAACTGAGGAAGATGGATTGAAAGCAAGCAAGTTATTGGAGAAAAACAGTAGATCACTGCAAATGAAGAATGTTCTTAATGAGTCACTTGTGTGGAAGACAAAGAAAGAAAATGGAAAGGTGGATTAGGGATCCCGACAGAAAAACACAGCCAAGACCTTGTGTCAGTGAAAGAAAGCAGAAGGTTGAGGATTAAAGAAGAAATAATCAAATTAAAAGAGAGGTAAGACTAATAATTCAGTCTATATGGGTGAGTGAAACAGGTCAGATAACTGGTGGGACATAGATTTCTCAAAAGAAATGCAAGCAAAAGCTCCTAGTGTTTGCTAAACATTCCATTCACTATTTCTATTAACCTACGTCCAATATATCTCTCAAATCCATCTTCTCTCTCTCTCTCCATATACTACCTCAGCCAAAGCAGTACTAGTGGCCCCCTCACATTCACTCTAGCTGCTCTTTTGCAGCATTACTCTATTCTTTACACAGCAACCAGAGTGGGACATAAAAACGCAAAGCAGATTGCTTTACTCACTTGCTTAAAACTATTCACAGGCTCCCTATTGCTTTGAGGGAAAAGACTAAACTTGAATTTGTCCTACAATGTCCTTCAAGAATTAGCAAAATCCCATCTCTCCAGCCTCATCTTTTACTATTCACTGTTAGTGCTACACCAGCATTTTTTCACTATTTCCAATGCAATGACACTATGCTTTCCCACCTTAGAGAAGACCAGACTATGGAAAAACCTCTATCAGCCCATTTACTGCTCCTGAACCAATCAAAACTGTTGTCTTCAACCTAAAGATTAGTTGCCTCCTCATCTATTACCTCTATTTCTGTTTAAAGCTCCAACATCAACTTGGCAACCATGACTTTGTCCACACTTTTGTCCTCTCTTCTTGTCTCTCATAATAAGACTCTCCTACTGAAGTAACCGTTGCTGCCCTCCCTGACCTACAAAAATTCCTTCGATATCAGTCTGAGTAGTTCTAGACAAGTCTGATGTTCCCGCTCCCATAGTCTGAAACACCTGCCTGTGTGACCCACTCTGAGTGGAACTGTGTCTCTCTTGCTTCACAACGTAGAATGATACCCAGATATTTGAATTTACAATCTATGATTACAGACGAAGCATGGAAAACTAACCAAGGAGAAATCTTCATAACCAAGGACCCAAATGGTAAGTAGTCATTATTTGAAGAATTTATTATCCATCTACATGTTCCAAAAGACCACCATGTCAAGCTAGTACTTTGAATTCACATAGGAAAAATCTCCTCCCTTACTATCGAATATAGTAATAATAGCTAAATCATAAAACATACATTAAAAAATAAAAACACAGGGCTGGCCCCATGGTGCACTCGGGAGAGTGCGGTGCTGGGAGCGCAGTGACGCTCCCACTGCGGATTCGGATCCTATGTAGGAATGGCCGGTGTGCTCACTGGCTGAGCGCAGTGCGGGTGACACCACGCCAAGGGTTGCGATTCCCTTACCGGTCACGAAAAAGACAAAAAAATAAAAAATAAAAACACAACCACAATTGTTAAAGAAAAAAAAAGAAATATGTTCATGGAGCTGAAACATAAAAAAGGAATTTAGCAATGGGGGTTGGTGGTGGGAACTAAAGTTCACTTTAAAACTCATCCAGTGGGGCCGGCTTGGTGGCGCACTGCTACAGTGCACCGCTTGGGAGCACGGCGGCGCTCCCACCGAGGGTTCGGATCCCACATACAGACCAGCCGCTCACTGGCTGAGCGAGGTGCGGACGCGACACCAAGGGTTGCGATCCCGTTGCCGGTCCCGGTCCGGTACGGGCACGACACTGAGGGTTGCGATCCGTTGCCGGTCACGAAAAAAGACAAAAAGGAAAAAAAAAAAAAAAAAAAAAAAAA
>NW_007730779.1:65959-77854 GCF_000696425.1 Galeopterus variegatus | reverse complement strand
AAAAAAAAAAAAAAAAAAAAAAAAAAAAAAAAAAAAAAAACTCATCCAGTGGGTAACAGGCAAAGGCAGCCAAGAATCCAACTATCAGTAGTTGAATATGTGGCTGAGTAGCAAAGCTAGATCTTTGTAGGAAACCAGGATACAATGCAGAGACTCCTGTGCAGAACATTTTTTTTAAATACTCAGATCAGCACAAGAAGCTGAGACGGGCAACTGAGGTGCTTCCCAGGTAGGCAGTAGAGATATGCAATTAGGACTTGCATCATGCCACCCACTGGCTCAAAAACTGGACCTTTGGTATCCTCAACGAACAAAAGCCCCAAGCTGCTAACATAAGAAATGCTTCTGACTGGGGACTGATCAAATGAAATACAATCCAGCCAGATCTTGGAGGTGTGAGCACAGCAGAGGGAAAAACAATAAAATTTCCCATTTGAGGTAAGCTTACAGCAAGCTAAAATTTCAAAGCCTACAAAAAAAAATTATCTTTAAAGAATAGTAAACAAATTCAACAAATATGAAGTTACCGTACAGCAATTTAAAAAGGACTTTAATATAAATGCTTAGAATCCTCAAAGAATTAAAGGAATAAGATCTATGAAAAGCAAGAACAAGAGGTTACAAAATTAAAAAGACATGTGAATTAGAAATGGTGAATATTAATAAACAGAAATCCTGTAAATCATGATTACAGACTCTGAAATAAAAGTCCAAAAGACAGCATAAACCCTACACTTGATATGGCCAAGGAGAAAATTAGTAAATTTTTAGATATTTAGAATAAAACTCTTGAGAGATAGAGAAGAAACTGATAAAATGAAAGAGAAGTTCATATACCTGGAGAACAGATTCAGAAGCAGGAAACAAAGCCAGAGGCAGAAAATACTGGCTATAAAAGAGTGGCCAAGAAAAAAAATATATACATATACATATCTCAAACACAATACTAATTTAAACCATCATATAAGAGTGGTGTTAAAAGAAAGGCACTTATATACATAATAAACTAAAAAGTTTTACCACCTACAGACTCTAAAAAGAGAAAACAACTATAAGATAAGAGGAATTGGTAAAGGGACATGAAAATCAATTACACTGTACATCGATAAATTAAAATTTAAAAAAAAAACAGAATAAATACAGCTGCCCACTGCTAAAACAAAATAAACTTATTGAGTGCCTTAAATTAAAAAAGAAATAACTACAAGGAAATATACGAGAAATTTCTACAACAAGATTTTTTTAAACCTCAAGTACTTCCCAGTTAAAAAGAGTCAATTGAACATACACATTTGATTCTGTGTCATTCTGAAATCCCATTAAAGTGGCAATAAAAATTTTATTTTAATTCATAAACCAACAAGGACAAAGAAAGAAAGATGAGACCAAAAAAACAACATTTCACAAGAACCTTCAATCCTACTTATCACCCAGAATAGAAGAGATTAGGTCTGTATCCTCCAAGGAAGACACTGAGAATATTAATTTCTATTGAACCTTCTCAGTTCAAGAGAAAGGACCTAAAGACTGCCATTATAGTGCTCAACAAAACAACCTCAGCACATAATACACCTCCTTACTCAGCATTCCAACCAGTTTTTAATGTTCCACTCTTACATAGGAACAAATAACCAAAGAACAGAAGACCCATGAGGAAAGCCTCTAAAATGAAAGATAAACAATGAAACAAAACTTTTTTAAAAAATGGAAAAGAAAAACTCCACTAGAAAAAAAACGCATAAAATTTTATCATTAATAGCATCAGAGATCACACAAGATATTGTATCCATGAAAAAAGGACAGGCGTGCTGCAGGTCAGAGGTCAAGGAGGAGAAGCCCAGCGCAGTGTCAGTCAGCCATGGCCACCACGCTGCTCGCCCAGGCCTATGGCCTCCTCTGCAGAGCTCCCCATCCTCAGGACTGCCAGCAGTTACGCACTGTCTACCAGTCTGTGGAACTGCCCAAGACATACCAGATGTTGCATCAGACATGCCAGGACTTGCTGAGAAGGAGCTGGTTCCCATTGAGGCCTAGGTGGACAAGGAACACCTCTTCCCAGCAGCTCAGGTCCTGAGGCTTCCAGTCAAGATGGCAGAATAGATGGTCCTGAGCATCACTCTCTCCCACAAATCAACCAATGAAAGAAAAAAAAGAACAAGTTGCCATAAAAAATGAAAATTCAAAGAATAATTTTTAAAAATTAGAAAGTAAAATCATAATAAAGGAAATGCAAAACTCTATAGAAAGGTTGGAACACAAAGTTGAAGATACTTTTCAAAATATAGAGCATTTAGACAAAGAGATGGAAAACAGAAAATGTAAGAAGATTGCAAAACCAGCCTAGTAGGGCCAATATTGAAATAGCAGGAAGAAAAGGGAGAGAGACAGAAATAGGAAGATAGATATCGATAGAAAGCTACAGCAAGAACAAGAGAGAGAATGACAATGAAATATTTTTTTTAAATTCCCAGAATGTAACAGCACAATGGATGAAAATAGATCTGCAAGAAGCCACAACATTGTTAGAACACGAGGGATGAAAAGAATATCCAACATGTTTCAAAAGAAAGAGAGATAAAGTTGAGCACCAAGATTCAAAATCACAGTGGCTTGACTTCCAAACAGCAATTTTGGAAGCTAGAAAGGAGTGAAGGAATGCTTTTAAACTTGTTAGGGGAAATAATTTCCAACTTAGAAGTCTATACCTAAAGCAACAATAAAGTGTGCAGGAAGAATAAATGAATTTTTAGACAGCAGGGACAAAATTTAGAAATTGAGAATGTTCCCTACAAAAATGAGAGAATAAATGAAGAAACAGAGAGTCCAACTCAAGAGAAAAGGTAAGGAAATCTAAGGATGGTTGGTGATGTAGATTCCAGGATGACAGCTATGAACAAAGCAGACAGAGAAACCACTTCCCTTGTAATAGGGAAGAAGAGTAATGGAGCAATTTAAAGAAGATAGAACTAATAAAATATCTTTTATGTCTGAATATACTGAGAAGAGATGTAGACACTGGCAAAGAGTTTGAGCTAGGATGAGTGGTGAGTACATAAAAAATATGCACATTTAAAAAAGATAATTATTTCAAGGAGGACAAAACAAAAATGTGTACAGAAAAGGAAAAGCAATGCTAATATACATGGTAGGTAGAATAATGGCCTTTCAAAGATGTCAATGTCCTAATTCCCAGAATCTGTAAATATGTTATGCTACATAGCAAAAAGGAATTAAGGCAGCACATGGAATTAAGGTTCCTACTTAGCTGAACTTAAAATAGGGAGAATAATGGGCCGGCCCGGTGGCGCACTGCAACAGTGCGCCGCTTGGGAGCACGGCGACGCTCCCGCCGAGGGTTCGGATCCCACATACAGACTGGTTCCCGCTCACTGGCTGAGCGAGGTGCGGGTGCAACACCGAGGGTTGCGATCCCATTGCCAGTCCCGGTCCGGTCCGGGCGCGACACTGAGGGTTGCGATCTGTTGCCGGACACGAAAAAAGACAAAAAGGAAAAAAAAATAAATAAAATAAAATAAAATAAAATTAAGAGGAGGCCAGAAAAAATTTTAATTAAATAATTTTTTAAAAAGGAGTTTTTTGGGCCGGCCCGGTGGCGCACTGCTACAGGAGAATATTCAGAATTATCTGGGTGGACTCAACGTAATCACAAGGGTCCTTAGAAGTAGAAGTGGAAGGCAGAAGAGTCAATGTCACAATGATATGATGTGAAAAAGACTTGACTGGCCATTGCTAACTGTGAAGATGAGGAAAGGGTCAGGAGCAATTCAGGAGGCCTGTAGAAGCTGAAAAAGGCCAGGAAAAAGTTCTCCCCAGAGCCTCTAGAAAGGAACATAGCCCTACCAACACCTTGATTTTAGCCCTGAAGATCCTCCACTACTGTAGAAGGATGAATTTGTGTTAAGTCACTAAGTTTGTAATTTGTCACAGTAGCCACAGGAAACTAACAAAATATATTACCTGGCTCAGCTATAAAAGGCATTGACATAGTCATAATAACATAAACAAAAAATTAAATCAATGTTATGCTCCAATTAAAGAGTATGGGGGTTGGGAAAGAAACTTATGTCAATTATATAAGCAAAGGTTTTAAAAGAACCTATATAGGGGTGGCCAGTTAGCTCAGCTGGTTAGAGCATGGTGCTAATAACAGTGAGGTCCAGTGTTTGATCCCTGTACCAGCCAGTGGCCAAAAGTTAAAAAATAAATAAAAATAAAATAAAATAAGGAAGGATCACTATAAGCATATTATTTAAGGATAGGATATAATACCAAAAGAATAATCTGAACGGGCTGAAAATGGTTGCTTCTGAAAAGCTGGGCAGAAAATTATTGTTGTTCTTAACAAACTTTGCAGAAATATTTGACTTTAAACTAAGTCCTTTTATAATTTTAACAAAAAATCGAAATAATTTTTTTTTAAAAGTCATAAGATAATATTATGAACAGCATTAGCCATTACATTTAAAAACAGAAGAAATGGATAATTTCCTATGAAAACAATAGAAGAAATAGCAAAGTGGAATACAACAGAAATTGAACTAGAAGGTTAAATATCAAATCTCCCTCCTCATGCCTTGCAGTAAAGGGTGAATGGCTCATACCAAGATCAAAGATCAGTTTTATTAAACTATCAAGAAGTAGTTAATTCATAGCTTCTGTAAACTGTTCCAGAAACTGGAAAAAGATGAAAAGCTATGAAAACCATATTTTAAGCTTAATGTAATATTGATATCAAAACTGAACAGAAACAGTAAAATAAACTTTATGAGCATAGATACATTTTAAAGGAAAAATACAAATAAATCCAACTACATGTAATCCATAATCAAGTAGATTCATCCCAGAAACAAAAGGACAGTTTAATATCAAGTAATCTATCAATGCAATTCACATTATAGAAGAGAAGGGTAAAGAAGGAAGTGAATTACCTATAGTAATTTTTAAAATACATTAACATATCATAAGAAAAGAAGTAAATGAGCATCTCAATAGAGGAAAAGCATGCAATGAAATTCTCATTCTGATAAAAATAATCTTAGCAAATTAAAAATACAATGAAATTTCCTTTATTTAATGAAGCACTTTATTAGTCCATTTTGTGTTGCTTTAACAGAATACCCAGAACTGGGTAATTTATAAAGAAAAATGAAATTTATTGCTTACATTTTCCAAAGCTGAGAAGTCCAAAGCCCATCTGTTGGTGGAGACAGTGCCCCAGGGGTCTCACACTGCAAGATGGTGGAAACGGAGAGAGGAGAGAGAGAGAAAGACAGGCTTTCCTCTTTTTTTAAAACCCTCAGAACCATGCCCTTGACCACCATTTTTAATCCATTCACTACTGCACGGTCCTACAATCCAATCTTTTTAAAGCTCCATCTTTCAATTACCATAATAGGATTTCCCACCCTCTTAACAGTCACAGTGGGGGCTAAGTTTCTAATACATAAAACTTGGGGGATACAATTCAAGCTTCAGGGAGTTTTGGGGGGACACAATCCAATCCACTACAAACATACATACCAAAAACTTACGGCAAAAGCTGTACATGAAGGGAACGCTTTAGAAACAATCTCACTCAAGTCAAGAACAAGACAAGGACTGCCCCATCTCTATCACTAATCAGTATCATATTGCATGTCCTAGCCAAAATGATAAGAAAGGAAATAATATATCAATATAAGAATTTTAAAAGGAAGGCT
This sequence comes from Galeopterus variegatus, assembly GCF_000696425.1. Lineage (NCBI taxonomy): Eukaryota > Metazoa > Chordata > Mammalia > Dermoptera > Cynocephalidae > Galeopterus > Galeopterus variegatus. Next base: position 72,134 of record NW_007730779.1, on the reverse strand, counting down.
AAATTGTTCTTATTTGTAGCAAAAACCGAAACAGAAAATTTAAAAGAATCAACAATAAATTATAAAAATGAATAAGAATGTTTAAAGTTACTAAATACAAAAACAACTTACAGCTATCAATTAGAAAGTGTAATAGAAAAAGAATTCTAAATAAAACAGCTACAAAAATGAAAAGTAATTCTCAAAAATTATCAAATGCAAGAGCCACCAACACCAGAACAGGTAGGCACCACTGCAGGACCCCCAACCCAGGCCAATCTGCACTACCCAGAGAGGCCTGAGAGCCACCAGCCCCACAGGGCCCCAGGCCACCAGCACTGGAACGGGTAGGTGCCATGTCACAGGAACTCCAGCCCAGGCCAGTCTGTGCCACTCAGAGAGGCCTGAGAGCCACCAGGCCCACAGGGCCCTGAGCCACCTGCACCAGAACAGGCAGGCAATGCTGTAGGACTCCCAGCCCAGGCCAGACCCCGTGGCCCAGAGAGGCCCTAGAGCCACTGGGCCCACAGGACCCCGAGTCACCCATGCTGGAACAGGCAGACACCACACCATGGGACCCCCCCAGCCCAGGCCAGTCCCTGCAGCCCAGAGAGGCCTGAAATGCCAGCCCGTAGGCCCCAAGGCAACTGCACCAAATTGGCAGTCCCTGCAGGATCCTAGCCAGACACTAGGGTTGAATGAATGGACCGTGAAATCCCCTGCCACAATGACTAAAACACCAAAGGAAAGATACCAGAAATATGAAAAATCGACAAGTACAACACCACCAAAGGAAAATAGTAACTCTCAAGCTCTAGATCCTATAGATCAGGAAGTCCTTGAAATGACTGACAAGGAATAATGAGCAACAATTCTGAGGAAACTAAATAAGATACAAGAAAAGTCAGACAACATAATGAAATGAGAAAAAGTATACAAGACCTAAAAGAAGAAATGTGCAAAGAAATCAATGCCCTGAAAAAGAATGTAGCAGAGCTTGCAGAGCTGAAGGATTTATTCAATGAAATAAAAAACAGAACAGAGAGTTTAACCAGCAGGCTAGAACAAGCAGAAGAGGGAATTTCTGACCTTGAAGACTGGCTGTTCGAAGTAACACAGGCAGGCAAAAAAAAAAAAGAATTTTAAAAATTGAAGAAAATCTAAGAGAGATAACAGACAACCTTAAACGCTCAAATATCTGAATCATAGCTATTCCATAAGGGGAGGAAAAAGCAAATGGCATTGAAAGCATATTCAATGAAAGCATATTCAAAAAACTTCCCAGGTATAGGGAAAGATACAGATCTTCAGATTCAGGAGGCTCAAAGATCCCCAAACATATGCAACCCAAAAAAGGTCCTCTCCAAGACACGTTATAGTCAAACTGGCAAAACTCAAAGACAAAGAGAGAATCTTAAAAGCTGCAAGAGAGAAGCCCCAATCAGACTAACATCAGACTTTTCATTGGAAACCCTGAAAGCCAGAAAAGACTGGGAAAATATATTCAAAATACTAAAAGACAAAAATTGCCAGCGAAGAATACTTTACCCAGCAAGGCTATCCTTCCAAAACAAAGGACAAATAGTATATTTCTCATACAAACAAAAACTGCAGGAGTTTACTACCACACAACCAGTCTTACAAGAAATTTTCAAGGGAGTACTGGGTTTGGTACCTGAAAAACAACCATCACTGCCATAAGTACTCAAGAAAGAACAAAACCCACCAGTAAAACAAAAATGCTAAAAATAAAGAGAAATAAAAGTTTATCTACCACCCCAAGAAACCAACAAACACAGAAGACAAACAGTAAATCAGAAAGAAAGGAACAAAAGATACTTGAGACATCTAAACAAAAATCAGTAAAATGCTATGAGTAAATCAACACCTTTCAATAACAACTTAATGTAAAAGGATTAAATTCCCCACTCAAAAGACACAGATTGACTGACTGGATTTAAAAGTGGACCCAGTTATATGCTGCCTTCAGGAGACTAACCTCACCTTTAAAGACACACACAGATGAAGAATGAAGGGATGGAAAAATATATACCATGCAAATAGAAATTAAAAACAAGCTGGAGTAGCTATTCTTCTATCAGATAAAAGAGACTTTAAACTAAAAACCATAAAAAGACATAAAGAAGGCCACTATATAATGATAAAAGGATCTATCCATCAAGAAGACATAACAATTGTAAATATATATGCACCCAACATCATAGCAGCCAGATTTATAAAGCAAACACTATTAGACCTAAAGAATGAGATAGACACATTAATACCATAATAGCAGGGGACCTGAACACCCCACTCTCAATATTAGACAGATCATCTAGGCAAAAAAATCAACAGAAAAACACGAGATCTAAATATTTGAGACCAACTGTACTTGACAGTTATCTACGGAATATTCTATACAACAACCTCAGAATATTCATTCTTCTCATCAGCGCATGGATCATTCTACAGGATAGACCACATGTTAGGTCACAAATCAAATCTCAACAAATTCAAAACAACAGGAATTATTCCATGGATTTTTCAAATCACAATGGATTAAAATTAGAAATCAATAACAAATGAAACTCTGTAAACTATACAAACACATGGAAATTAAACAACATTCTACTTAATGACATATTGGTGCAAGAAGAAATTAAACAGGAAATTAAAAAAATTATTGAAACTAATGAAAATAATGATACATCATACCAAAACCTGTGGGATACTGCAAAACTGGCACTAAGGAGGACATTTATCACATTAAATGCTTACTTCAGAAGAACAGAAACATGCCAAGTAAACAACCTAACATTTCACCTAAAAGAACTAGAAAAACAAGAACAATCTAAACTGAAAGTTAGCAGACAGAATGAAATAATTAAGATCAGAGAAGAATGTAATGAAATACAAATCCCAAAAATGATACAAAAGATCAATGAAACAAAAAGTTGTTTTTTTGAACAGATAAATAAAATTGACAACCATTAGCAAGGCTAACTAAAAAAAATAAGAGAGAAGAACCAAATAACGAAAATTAGAAACGAAAAAGGTGATATTACGACTGATACCTCAGAAATGCAAAGAATCATTAGAGACTATTATAAACAACTATATGCCAACAAATTTGAAAATCTGGAGGAAATGGATAAATTTCTGGATACACAAAAACTACCAAGACTGAGCCAAGAAGATATAGAAAATCTGAACAGATAAATAACAATAAAAGAGATTAACGCTGTTATCAGAAATCTCCTGACAAAGAAAAGCCCAGGACTGGAAGGGTTCACCACAGAATTCTACCGAATCTTCAAAGAGGAATTGATACCAATTCCCTACAAACTATTCCAAAAGATTGAAACATAGGACATTCTCCCAAACTCATTCTATGAGGCAAACATCATCTTGATACCAAAACCAAACAAAGAGTACACAAAAAAGCAAACAACAGGCCTATATTCTCAATGAATATAGATGCAAAAATCCTCAATAAAATACTAGTTAACAGAATACAGCAACACATACACAAAATTATACACCATGATCAAGTGATATTCATCACAGGGATGCAAGGTTGCTTCAACATATGCAAATCAATAAATGTGATACACTACATCAATAAAATCAAAGACAAAGACCATATGATCATCTCTATAGACGCTGAAAAAGCATTTGACAAAACTCAACATTCGTTCGTGATAAAGACTCTCTACAAGTCAGGTATAGATGGAAAGTATCTCAACACAATTAAAGCCATATATTATAAGCCCACTGCTAATATCATCCTGTTAACAACAGGAACAAGACAAGGATGCCCACTCTCACCACCACTGTTCAACATAGTGTTGGAAGTACTAGCCAGAGCAATCAGAGAAGAGAAGGAAATAAAGGGCTTCCAGACTGGAAAAGATGAAGTCAAACTGTCCCTGTTTGCATGATATGACCCTACATAGAGAACATCCAGAAGCCTCTACAAGAAAACTCTTAGAGTTGATAAATGATTTCAGCAAAGTTGCAGGATACAAAATCAACACACAAAAATCCGTAGCATTTCTCTACTCCAACAGTGAACATGCAGAAAAAAGAAATCCAGAAAGCTAGCCCATTTACAATAGCCACCAAAAAAATAAAATGCTTAAGAATAAAGTTAACCGAGGATGTGAAAAATCTCTACAAGGAGAACTACAAACCACTGTTGAGAGAAATTAAAGAAGACACAAGAAGATGGAAAGATATCTCATGCTCTTGGATTGGAAGAATTAACATGGTGAAAATGTCCACACTACCCAAAGTGATGTACAGATTTAATGCAATCTTCATCAAACTTCCAATGATGTTTTTCTCTAAAATGGAAAAAAACTATCCTAATATTTGTATGGAATAACAAAACACCATGAATAGCCAAAGCAATTCTGAGCAAAAAAAGTAAAGCCAGAGGCATAACACTACCTGACTTTAAAGTATACTACAAGGCTGTAATAACCAAAATAGCATGGCACTGCCATAAAAACAGAAACACAGATGAATGGAATAGAATAGAGAAACCAGACATCAACCCATACACCTACAGCCATCTGATCTTCAACAAAAGCACCAAGTCTACACACTGGGGAAGTGACTGCCTCCTTAGCAAATGGTGCTGGGAAAACTGGATATTCACATGCAGGAGAATGAAACTAGACCCATACCTTTCACCATACACTTAAAATGGATTAAAGAATTAAATATACACCTGGAAACAATAAAGCTTCTTAGAGAAAACATAGGGGAAACACTCCATAAAGTAGGATTGGGTACAGACGTCATGAATACAACTCCCAAAGCACAGGCAACCAAAGGAAAAATAAACAAATGGGATTATATCAAACTAAAAAGCTTCTGCACAGCAAAAGAAACAATTAACAGAGTGAAAAGACTACCAACAGAGTGGGAGAAAATACTTGCAAAATATACATCTGACAAAGGATTAATATCCAGAATATACAAGGAACTGAAACAACTTTACATCAAAAACCAAGCAACACAATTAAAAAATGGGCAAATGAGCTGAATAGGCACTTGTCAAAGGAAGGTGTACGAATGGCCAAGAGACACATGAAAAAATGCTCAACATCACTCAGCATTCGGGAAATGCAAACCCAAACCACTTTGAGTTACCATCTCACTCCAGTTAGGATGGCTAATATCCAAAAGACTGAGAATGATAAATGCTGGTGAGGTTGCAGAGAAAAAGGAACCATCATACACTGTTGGTGGGACTGCAAACTGGTGCAGCCTTTATGGAAATGGTTTGGAGGTTCCTCAAACAATTATAGATAGATCTACCATATGACTCAGCTATTCCACTGCTGGGTACATACCCAGAGGAATGGAAATCATCATGTCGAAGGGATACCTGTACTCCCATGTTTACTGCAGCACTATTTACAAAAGCCAAGAGTTGGAAACAGCCCAAATGTCCATCATCAGATGAGTGGATAAGGAAACTGTTATATCTACACAATGGAATACTACTCTGCTATAAAAAAGAATGACATGCTACCATTCACAGCAACATGGATGGACTGAGATAAAATTACATTAAGTGAAATAAGTCAGGAACAGAAAGAGAAATACCACACATTCTCATTTATGGGAGCTAAAATCAATCAATCAATAAATATATGAACAAACTGGGGGGGCGGGGAAGAAGACAAAACAATCACAACAGTTCTTTGAACTTGTTAAGACAGGTGAACAGATATGATGTTGATGGGGGGAGTAGGGAGAGGGAGGGAGGAAAGAGGAATTGGTTAGGGACACGAAAATCAACTACATTGTATATTGATAAATTAAAATTTTAAAAAATAATAAATAAATAAATAAAATTACAAATGCAGCTAAGGAAATGAACGTAGGGATATTGATACCATTATATACTTAGCATAGACAAGAAAAACTCAAATCAGTGACCTAAGATTCCACTTTAAGACACACAAAACTGAAGAGCAAATTAAATCCGAAACAATTAAAAGAAAGAAAATAATAAAAATAAGAGCAGAATTCAATGAAAGGAAAAGGAGGAAAACAAGGGCCGGCCCGGTGGTGCACTGCTATAGTGCGCCGCTTGGGAAGCGGGGCGGTGCTCCCGCTGAGGGTTCGGATCCCACATACAGACTGGCTGCTCACTGGCTGAGCGAGGGGCGGGAGCAAC